>NC_135873.1:20439092-20584092 GCF_031162955.1 Sander vitreus | reverse complement strand
AAATGACATAAAATACTCGCCCCTAGTAGCTGTGATAAATCAGCCTCAAGCTAATGCTTACCTGTTCAGGAGGAAATTGGCCAACTCTGTGTCCTTTTGGGCTCTAAGCTGTCTCCATCTTTCAAATACATGTCCAGTATTTACCCAGGGTTTGTTATGTCTCTGGTCACGCAACTGTCAGAAACATGCCATTTTCTTTTTTAGGTCAGGTAGAATTTATCTCCGTTGATCCTGTTCATTTGTTTTCTGCTTGCTAGGGGTGGAACGGTACACTGAAGTCACGATTCGGTTCATACCTCGGTTCAGACATCACGGTTCGGTTCGTTACAATGGAGGTAAAAGCATAACAAAAATACAGAAGGCGATTTTTTTTTTATTTTTTATTATTGTGCATGTCTCAGGCTGTACCACCTAGGTTCATCCAGTCTCTCCCCTGAGCTAGCTGCAACAGCCTGAAGTGTAAGTAAGATGTAAACAGTAAACAGTAAATAAGTAGGCTTCCCCACATCATCTCCAGACTCCATCTGGAACTTGTAAACAAAATAAGACGATCAGCTAGTAGTGTGATATGGGAGACAAGCGCTGCTCTCATATGTGAATGCACAGAGCAGGGGTGTTAAAAGAGCAGCTTCGGTTACACAGAGCAGTTGGCGAATTGTGACGTTAGCTTCAAACGCTAACAGTGGAGCTAGCAGCAAACAGCGAAGCTAACGGCGGAGCAAACGGCAAATGGGCCTGGAAGCCATTTGTGGTGGAGGCAAGAAGGGATACAGTTACAGTACATCCGTGTTTGGTTGTATATGGAAGGGACTAGTTTGCTTTGTGTGGACACACTGGACCGACTCGACATGTAGGCTTCAGAGCTAAGGCGGGGCTACAGATTAGGTGTCCCTAAGAAACGCGTATGTAACAGTAGTTCCACATTACACTAATTCATTTGCGCGCAAGTTTTATTTATTTTTATACCGTGTATTCTCCATGTAAATTCATGTACCGAGACGCCCGTACCGTTTCGGTTCAATACGAATACATGTACCGTTTCACCCCTACTGCTTGCTGTAGCGCGCTGGGTTTATGTTTTTACAGGTATATCTGGCAACCCGGACTGGCTGTCAAACTGGCCAGTTGATACCAACACACAGGCCAAAACAGAAATTCCATTACGGAACACAAATTTAAAAAGGAGAAAATACTGGCATTAGCATAGCCCTAAAAATAGCAAATAAAACTAAATTAACTAATGACAGAGGACGTTTTACCATGTTGAGAAATAAAGTTGTAAGAACATTAAGAAAAGCAAAGCCAGATTTCTTTCTGACTATAATCGAAAAATCTAATGGAAATGCTAAAATAATATGGAACCCACTAAGAAAAATGAAAGGTGATCGCCCCAAAGAACAAAATCCTCTAGAAATTATAAAATGAATGAACTAACAAATAATATTGAGGTTGTAGCAGAGGCGTTCAATCACTAATTTATTGATTCGGTGGCTAACATAGCAAGCTGTTTTACACCTGAGAACACATACACTCCTCCAATAGACACGTCAATCAGTTTTCAGTTTATTAAACATCACAGTATCTGAGGTATCACAGACCATTAAATTACTCAGATCATCAAGATGCAAAGATATTTTTATCGATACAGTGATGCTCAAGGAGCTCAGTACATCAGTTACACGCCCCATTACCAAAATGATCAATCTGTCCATTTCACAAAATATGTTCCCAAGCATGTGGAAATCAGCTATTGTTGCTCCCATTTTCAAAAGTTGACTCTCATTCCATGTCAAACTACAGACCCATCAATACATTGTCCACAGTGTCTAAGATTGCAGAGAAACTGATAGCAAAACAAATTATTAACCATCTAAATACCTCTCCACCCTATGCAGTTTGGCTTTAGACCAAATTATTCCACTGAGACTGCGACTGCTAAGGCCTTTGACACATCAATCATAAAACTTGCTAACAAAATTACGCCGATTCAGGTTCTCCTCAGATGCCCTTAAATGGATTGAGTCTTACCTCACTGACCACTCCCAACATGTCATAGTCCAGTCATTAAATCAGAGGCCCTCAGTCTGTCCACCGGGCTTCCTCAAGGATTAAATTTAGGACCTTTGTTGTTCTCACTTTATATAAATGACCTCCCGTCCGTCTGTTCTGATGGTTCTCTGCAGATGTATGCTAATGACACCGTAATCTATGTTTATGGTAGTAATATCTCTCAGGTGGCTGAGAAGCTTATTAACACCATGGTTAATATTACAGCTTGGTTGAAACAATCCTGCCTGCAGATGAACACATCAAAAACAGTATCAATGTTCTTCGCAAAGTCCCACAGAAATGTCAGTGTTGAGCCGGATGTTTTAGTGTTAGGGGAAAGGCAACAGATCTTGTCTGAATACAAATATCTTGGGGTTTTCGTTGATTCAAAGTTGTCATTTACATCACATGTAAAAAGGGTCTGTAATCAAATCAAATTCAACCTCAGTAACTTTAGATACATTCGCCATCAAATGTCCACACAGGCAGCAAAAATGTACATGCACTCTATGATCTTCTCACATATCACTTACTGTTTACTCATTTGGTCACAAGCTAGTGTTACAGTTGTGTTCAGAATAATAGCAGTGTGTTTAAAAAAAGTGAATAATGCTCAAAATCCTTAGAATAGCTTTTAATTACGTAATATCAATGCATTGGGAACACTGCACATTTAATTCCAAATCAAAACATGACCAAAATTGATCAAGTTGTGTTATACCTTTACAGAAAGTGAAGAAAAAGGAATATTAGGCTGTTCTTTACAAACTCAAACATTTACTGTATAAACTGAAAAATGTCTCAAGGCTTTGCTTTACTTTGAATCACTGCATTAATATTTAATTGCATAACCATTATTTCTGAGAACTGCTTCACATCTGTGTTGCATGGAATCGACCAACTTCTGGCACCTGTGAACAGGTATTCCAGCCCAGGACGATTGAACTACATTCCACAATTCCTCTGCATTACTGGGTTTTGCCATTTTTTTTATGTCACCCCACACGTTCTCTATGGGATTGAGGTCTGGGGATTGGGCTGGCCACTCCATAACATCAATCTTGTTCATCTGGAACCAAGACTTTGATCTCTTACTGGTGTGTTTTGGGTCATTGTCTTGTTGAAAGAGCCATTTCAAAGGTATTTCCTCTTCAGCATAAAGCAACATGACCTCTTCCAGTATTTTGATATATAGTATTGAAACTGATCCATGATCCCTGGTATGTGATAAATAGGCCCAACACCACAGTTTGAGAAACATCTCCATAACATGATTTTTGCACCACCATGCTTTACTGTCTTCACAGTGTACTGTGGCTTGAATTCAGTGCATGGGGGTCATCGGACAAACTGTCTGCGGCCCCTAGACCAAAAAAAGAACAATTTTGCTCTCATCAGTCCACAAAATGTTGGCCCTGCTGGCTTCTTGCCTTGTGTGTGTGCATGTGTTCATGTGCATGTGTTCATGTCTTTGTCTGATTGTGGTCTGCTGTGCTCCTATTGTACATTTTAGCTTAATAGTACTTTTTACTAAATGTATTTTTAAATGTTATATTATGTAAATATGTAATTTTACTTTCTTTTAGGGTGACCTTTTACCAACTGTCTAGGGACTGCAGATGAAAAATAGCCTTCTGGCTAACTCTGGCATATTGACAGAAATGTTTAAATTCACTCCTCTAACAAATATATGGAATGAATGTTTCCAATAGGGAAGCTACCTGCTCTATCAAATGAGATTACATTTGTGTGTGTGTTGTTGGTTAGAATAACACTGGTAACACTTTACGGCAAGGGTACATGAATTATCATGAATTCATGTATGTATTATTATGCCAAAAAGGCCAAAATAACCTGACTCCACTTAGATCACTATACCTTACACCCTCAAATTTCAAGTGTTCGTTGACTGGTAGATCAGAAATAAAACTCAGGATTCATTCAGTTAAAATTATAACAAACTTTAGTGGAGAATGATATTGCAATAATACAAGTACGTGTACACGGATCAGATACTGTAAGACAAGTCTATCGCTCCTAACAAAACTGACTCGTCTCACCAGCATCTGATATTGTCCAGTTAGAAGTCTTTTTTATCCATTTCTGTCTCATCTCCTGGTGGTGCTGTCATCAGTTGGGATACAGTCCAGATCTTCTCGGAGCCGGCTCCTAACACGATGTAGCACAATGTATGAAAATGTTACCTTGGCTTCTCCCATTCCCAGGTCAAAAGAGACAAGCTGTTATTGTTTGGTATTTGCAACGTGGCATTCCGTTTACCAAAAGTATACATCGGTTACAAAATGTTTTACAATGTTCATATTACTGAATACCTGTGTCTTAATCTTCTACAGAGTTGCGTGAGAGCCAAGGACATTTTCATAACCTGCGCTACACTGCTCCTTGTTATCTCTGCTTCCCGTGGTCAGAGGAGACCTTTTTTTCTCAGTTTCCAATCATTCCCTGGGTGCCAATATCCCATCACTTTAAAAAAAAACACAGATGGTTTCTCATAACCCAGAGAAGCAGAGACAACAAGTTCAGTTCATGAACTTGAAAGCCTCTCACTTTATTCTCTCACAAAAAAAAATTATATACTACAATTATGGAATTAATGATTTATGTATTACTGCATTCCTTAATATCCCATGAATCATCAGGAATTGAACACAACTTGTGCATAATGATGTAGCCACCTTACCTAATGCTTTAGTTGATGTGTTGTTCATGCATGAGGTCATGAATGAAAGGCTATGAACTCATGTCAATTCCTGATGATTCATAAGCTATAAAGGAATAAAGTAATGCACAAATCATGAATTAATTCATGCATGAGTTCATAATTCATGTACCCTTACCGTAAAGTGTTACCATAACTTTAGTTCAAGCCTGTGGCAGCAGTTCCAAATAATTTAGTGATATGCAATGAAAAATACCTTTTCACAAAGTTTTTCACGTGGGTGCATTTTCCAAAAAATAAAGTTGGTCCCATACAAAACTCACTCAATGTCTTTTAATATTATTTCTTAGATATGTAGGCTACATACCAAGAAAGAATGAATATTAACTGAGATACCCCATTATGTTGTGAGTAGTAGGCCTACGTGTGCTGTTGGCAAAATTGTGTCTAATCTGTTTGAGTCTATGCACGAGCACTACGGTCACGTGCAAAGTGTCCCGGTTTTAGTTCCGGGAAATCTGGTCATCCTAAGTTAATATATATTACAAATTGGAACTTGGATGATGTGTTTATTGTCCAAGTTGATATTGTGATGATAATTAAAAAAACTCAGCCCACAAAGAGGAAATCTTGTGAAAAAATTGTCAATGAGATGCTTTCATAGCTAGAGATGTAGATGAGGTTACAAATGGCATCTGGATGAAAATTAATTGTATGGGTGAATGATGAGCTTTTTATTTGTTATAGAGCTTTGGCTTTAAATTATACTGTGTACATTTGTCTATGGGTATCTTTTTATAAATTGGTTCTTCTGTCTGTCTTGTCTGCGACAAGCAAAATATATTTTTTTGATACTGGATTGTTTAGGATTTGTGTGTGCATTTGTTTTTTACTTGTGTTTTCTCCAGCCATTTGAATTCTTCTTTAACCCGGATGATCTTTCCACAGTGGTGGTTGATCTAATGCTCCACTGAGTTTCTTCTTCTAGTTTCCCTGAAATCCACTTCCACGGGACGTTGCTGCCAAAGATGGATCGCTCCAGGCTGATCCACACCCCATTCTCCAAGCCTGTCTCGTTTAGCAGGAGACGGTTCATTGTGTCCCGCACTGTGCTGTTGGTGATTTGAACTCGGAAGGACTTCTATTCCCGGCAGTACATCAGGGACATATCCAGCTTTTGGCTTCCTGGTAGAACTGGAGACCTGCATCTTCATTCAAAAAAAAGGAAGAGGTGAGAATGTCAAAAAATAAGGGGTGCCGCAGGAGATTTTGGAGCCCATGAAAGAATATAATATTGGCCCCCCATAGATCACCCATGTCGACTACATTGCTACCCCAAATATTAATAAATGTATCTTTCCAGGCTGGAATCTACAGTAGTCTGATGTTAATTACCTGATGATAATAATAATCATACCTCAAATTTATATAGCACTTTTCAGAGTTCTCAAAAGACACTTTACATTCTGTAAGATTAAAAAAAACAAGCAGTAAACTCTTTAATAATGACAGGAAAAAGATCAAAAATAAAATGAAAGAAACATAGTCTAGAATAGTATAGTCTAGAATTGGTATGTAACATGATAATGAATGAGAATATAGATGCATTACTGATATTACTGATATGACCAACAAAAGCTGCACTACTGTTAGTGGCCATAAGATGGTGGCAACCCCCTTTACTTAGCAGTGTCTTACCATTTCCATGTACCTAGTGTAAAGTGACTCACAGTAAAATCAAATCTTCAGTTGACGGACTATAGTTTATAGTTTAGTATCTACATCTGATTTCAATGATATAAAAGAAAAAAAACTGCAATTAAGACTACTGTGTTCAAACATCCCATAGTCTCCATGAAAACATCTTAACACTTTCAACAAAGTATCATTTCAACTACCAACTTTTTCTGATTACAACACTGCAGGTCAGCAGTAGTAGGCTACTTATGCATACTAATACTTTGACTGTGTGTGTGTGTGTGTGTATATATATAATTTGAGACCATTTGACTTTGTTTGCCCATTGGGCAGTGGGAATTATTATTTTGCAGAATGCTCCAATCTCATTCAAAATGATTTTCATTTTGTGTTTTTTGTCTGTTATTAGCAACAATTTAAATATTCATTAATATCAGTCATATGTACAGCATTCACAGGCATGTAGGCCTAACTAAGAACATACATTTTAAATGAGAGCACATACGTAAATAAATACGTAGTAAATACGGGAAACGAGAATGACATCTGCTTAATTGCTGCTGTAACCATCGTTCGGTATTTTTTCTGTCTTGATAATGGAAAACTGTATTTGTGTGTGTGTGTGTGTGTGTTTGTGTGTGTGTGTGTGTGTGTGTTTGTTTTAACAGTGAGGTTCCCCAGAGGCCTGTACTACGAAGCAGGATTTGGCGTTAATGGGGTAACTTCAGGTTCAACCCAGGGTTTTCTGTACCACGACGGTGGACTAGTTGTTACCAGGTTCAATCGCCGTGGTAACTTATGCTGAACACCTAACCTGGTCGGGAGCAGGTTAAATTGGAGATCAGAGATTAACTGGTGTAAAAGCACCGCCCACTGACCCATTCAGTCTTGATCATAATGGTGTCACCGTTCTTAGAAGATCCTGTGGAGCTTGGTGCGCGGATAGTGAGAGGTACGCTCAGAAGAGCCAGAACATTTAGAGACCAACAAAACCCGTTGTCACTCCCTGATGAGTATCTTAATGAAAGACATAGATTCTCAGCGGAGGGAATTACGTCTCTTTGTCAGCTTCTTGAGCTGCATGTTGCCAATGCAACACAACGAAGCCGTGCGCTCACAGTCCCACAGACTGGGTGATGCGGAGAACCTGAGCAAGAACACCATCTGCCGCACAATCCGCAAGGTAATGATGGCGAACTGAAGGTTTCTGAACCAGTGAAGCTTTCAATCCAATTGTATTGAAAAAACGTTCAATACTCAAAACTTCAGAACTCTATGAGGACATCTGGTGGTGGAAGTTAAGGATAGCATTGTGTCACAAACTGTTTCACAGATATTATCCATGAATGTCTTTGAGTCAAAGAGGAATACATTTTGAGTATGAATTCATGGATAAATAAATAAATGACATAAATAACTAAGCCTATTTGGGACCTTGTATAAATAAAAATGTAATTGCCTTCTCCACAAACAAAGTTAGGATTGTGGTTGTGAACTTGTCTTGTGTTTGTAAACAAATACATCAATTTGGGAGAGAAATGAATGAAGAACACATTGCACACACATTTCTGTGATTATATTGAGGACGTAGACTAGAGCAACATTGTCTCCTCAGCCAAATAGGTGAGATAAGGCAGTGCAGAAGGCTTACGCTATATGAGCAATCTAACAGTCTGACATGTAGTCAACTGCCAGTGTGGTGTTTATAGAAATTGTATGAGTCAATTGATTGAGGCAGTGCTTTGACAGTGGCAAGGACATACTTTGGGACTTTGTGCTTGTGACAGTTAACAAACAGTGATGGTGCTTTTGGACAATAATGGTGCTCGTGGACAGGTCAGGGGGATATTATTGTGCTTGGTGACAAATGTTTGTTGGAATAGACATCAAATGTCATTTTTATTCAGAAACAGAATTTTCTCCACTGTTCCAGGGCTGAGCCGATTTCTTTTCTTACGGACCACTTCACCAGCTTTAGAGAAAACCCGCTCACATGGCACAGAGGAGGCAGGTGTACACAGGATATTACGGGTCAGCACATACAAATGAGGGCACACATGCTTGTGTACTGGAGGGGGTCTTCTGAATGTGGGACGTTTAGCTCACTGAGGTACCGCTGGTCTACGGTGGCATTTGCAGTTTCACTTTTTACCTTCCTGGTCTCTGAAACATGTTGGTCCAGCATATCCCCAAAATACAATATAAACATGACAATATAGACCATAGAGTCATACCTAAGGATTCAGCAGGCTCTTCTGTTGCTGGGTCAGGTGGCGTGCTGCTGTTTCTTAAAAGAAATGAACATTCTGCTGTTAGCCTTCTCACAGCATTGTCAGAATTCCCAGGATTGCAAAACCCCATAGTTTTAAATCGTGGATCCAGGAGAGTGGCCAGGGAGTGTTGACTGGCTGTCTCGTAGGTATTCAATCTCTCAGTCATGAGCTGCGTGAGGTTGTTGCAGAGCTGCTTAGCCATCTCACCATTCACCTCCCGCTGTTTCGAACTTCTGGCATGCCTCAGCATTCTCACAAGGGGAACAATTTTGGAACCAGAGACAGTTTTTTCTGCTGACAGCTCCACCGTTGCTTCTTTTAGGGGAGACAATGCTCCAAGGCATTCAGCTATGGTTTGGTATTCAGCTGAGGTCAGAGCCGCCAAATCGGTGCACTGCAGCACTGACTGGTTCCCTCTGCTCATACAGCCTGGCCATCATGTCATATGTACTGTTCCAGCGAGTCTCCACTTCCTGCACAAGCTTGTGAGTAGGTGTCCCCATCTGTTGCTGGATGCTGAGGAGCCGCTTTCTGGCGACAGTGCTTGTCCTGAAATAGGCCGCAATCTTCTTTGCCTTGCCCCTTATTTCTTCCAGACCTGGTGTCTGGTCAATGGCTTTCTTCACAACCAGGTTTAAAGCATGGGCAATACAAATGCTGTGTATGACCTGCAAAATAGACCCAAATGTTTGCGGCACCATCAGTCACAAGACATCTCACCTTTCCCTTAATCCCCCCATTCCTCCATGACAGAATTCTTAGTAACAGCTATGTTGGCTGCCATATGCCTCTCTGGGAACTTCCTCACGGATAATAAAATAGTGGACAATTTGTCATCACCATCAATAAAATGACAAGTGATGGCAAGATAAGCATCCATATGGATTAATGTCCACATGTCTGAGGTCAGACTCACAGCTGTAGCCTTCTGCAATTCTTTCTTGGCCTTCAGCTTTTCCTCCATAAACTTGGACTCCACCATGCCTTTCAGAGTTTGCCGTGATGGCAGAATATAGGATGGATCGAAAAGGCTCACAAAAGCACTGAATCCAATATCTTCCACCATTCTGAAGGGTTGTGAGTCTTTTACAAACATGTTGACAAGTGCTTCATCAATCCTGTCCTTTCTATTTCCTACAACACAACAAATGTACATTAATAATTGCATGCATGTAGGCCTACTGAAATGTGAAAAACACAAACGGTTAAGACAGAAGTATATTGAGACACTACTGAGTTGCACTTGAAAAGGAACTAATGAGTCACAAGAAAAACTCACCCTGACTGCTGGATTCAGCTTGTTCAGAGGCAGTGGCACAATCATGCTTGGCACGGAAGTGCCTCAACATGGATGAGGTATTGTTATTATAGGCCAGCTTCTGGTCACAAATCAAACACTGGACTTACAAAAAAATTCACAATAAGTATCCTTAAGTGATGTTTTTTGTTTTCCAATGAAAGGATGTGCTTTTCTCATTTTTGGCCATAGTCTGTGATCATTTTTTAAAAATAAATTCCCCAGCCAGTGGCGGAATATGAGCCAACATTCGATGATGCATGATAGATGCAAACACACAACCGATTTTGTGAATAGGCTACACCAAGCCTATATCCCAAATGGTAGAATAGACTAGCGCTTGGCCGAATTTATATGAAAGATGTGAATATTAAGAAATTCCTATTGCCTATAGACACAATTTAATTATGAATATATAACTTAGGTTGTAGCTAATTTAAATGCAGACTTTTTCACATTATGGAGAGCCGCATAGCCTAATGCACACCTGCATATCCCATATAAGCAATAAAATAACATACGCTATTGCCAACCTTGTTGGACGAAATCAAATCAGTGTTCCCACATCTCTGAACGGCCTCTCTTCGCAACAGGTTCCATGTCTAATCCTTGCTAAACTCTAGCAACGCTATACACTTTCTACTCGCTATAAACTATTTTATAAACTGTCTACTCGCTATAAACTTTCCTGCAATAAACTGTCTACTTGCTATGAATTTACCTGCAAAAAACTCTCTACTTGCTACAAAGTTACTTGCACAAAACTGTCTACACACGCTATAAACTTACCTGCAATAAACTGTCTACTCGCTATAAAGTTACCTCCAATAAACTCTCTACTCGCTATAATAATCTCTCTATATTCACTGACTCTGTTGACTCTCCTACTGCAACAAACCACAAATACGCTATATAAGCTCATATCCCCCATTTGAAGCCTTTATTAGTGGGCTGCTGTTATAGACCACCTAATGCAAATTCTGATTATTTAGATAAATTGTGTGATATGATAGATACAGTATGTGATCATACCAATGAAATATATCTACCTTATATATATATATACCTTGGAGATTTAAATATTGATTGGAAGTCTTTACATTGTCCACTTAAGAATAAGATTCAAAATATCACAGATGCATGTGGGTTAACACAAGTGATAACTAAACCAACATGAGTATGCTTAAAAAAGGATGGATCCAAAACGGTAACTTGTATAGATCATATATATATACTAACCAAGCTGAACAATGCAGCAAAGGTATGTCTTTGCCAATTGGATGTAGTGATCATAACCTAGTGGCTGTAGTAAGGAAAACAAAGGTCCCAAAAGCCAGACCACAAATCATTATTAAGAGAGCATATAAATACTTCAATGAGAACCATTTTATAGAAGATGTTAGAAATGTTTGCTGGGATAGTGGATGGTGGATAAGCATGCACCTGTGAAAAAGAGTACTGTTAGAAATGTGAGATCTTTTTGGATTGATGAGGAATTGAAGGATTGTATGGCACAAAGAGATCAAGCAAAGAAAATGGCAAATAACTCCAACTATGAATCAGATTGGCAAGTTTACCGTAAGCTAAGAAATGATGTGACTAAGTTAAATAAAAAGAAAAAAGATGTGTTATGAAAATGCAATTGGGAATGCAAAGCATGATAGTAAGAAAATGTGGAATATTCTTAATGAGATGATGGGCAGTAAATTCAAATCTTCCCCATCTTTTCTTGAATCAGAAGGACAATTTCTTACCAAGCCTGTGGATATCGCTAATCACCTCAATAACTATTTTAACAACAAAGTGGAATACCTTAAGAAAATGTGCCAAACAACTAACATACAATCATATACCTTGATTAGAGATCAAATTATGATAGGAAAACAATGCACTTTTGAATTTACTAAAGTTGATGTGAGATTTGTGGAAAAAATTGCTTCTTAGTTGTAAAGACAAACCATCTGGTGTTGATAATATGGATACAAAACTTTTGAAATCGGTGGCAAACTTGATTGCCATTGCAGTTAGCCATGTGTTGAATATGAGTTTAGAAAAAACAAATCTTTCCAACAACATGGAAAACTGCTAAAATCATTCCTCTACCGAAGAAGAAACAGTCGACCAATTAGCCTGCTGCCGGCTTTAAGTAAAATCATGGAGAAAATTGCTTATGAACAAATACAATGTTATTTTTTCAGTAAATGATTTATATACAGATTATCAACATGCCTACAGAGTTGGACATTCAACAGGCACAGCCCTTACTCAAATGTCAGACGACTGGCACAGAGAGATAGAAAATTAGCAATTAGTAGGGGCTGTGCTGTTGGATTTCACCGCGGCTTTTGATATCATTGATCACAATTTGTTATTAAAAAAAACTAAAATGTTCTTGTTTCGATTCAAGTGCAATACTTTGGCAGGAAAGCTATCTAGCAAATAGGACACAGACAGTGTACTTTAATAGGAGTTTTTCCGAGGTAAAATCAGTAAGCTGTGGAATTCCACAAGGAAGCTGTTTGGGGCCATTACTTTATTCTATATTTACCAATGAATTACCTTTAACCTTAATAGATGCAAAAATGGCGATGTATGCTGACGACTCAACAATATACATGGCAGCATCTACAGCTGAAAGGCTTACTAGTGTTTTGAATAAGGAATTGCAGTCAGCATTGGAATGGGTAACAAATAATCAATTAGTTCTCAATGTATCTAAAACCACAAGCATTGTATTTGGAACAAAAAAAAGTTGTTTAGTGAACCTAAATTAAATTTATGTGTTGAAGGTAAGGCAGTTGAACAGGTACAAAGGACCAAGCTTCTTGGGGTTATAGTAGACAGTAAATTACCCTGTTCTCAACACATTGATGGGGTGGTGAAAAAAAATGGGTAGAGGTCTTTTCAGTGTTAAGGAGTTTATTGAGAATTTTCTCAATAAAAATGTAATGGGAAACGTCATTAAAACGATTGTCCTATCCCATTTGGACTACTGTTCAGGGGTTTGGTCAGGTGCTGCCATATCAACTATAAAGACATTGCAAATTGCTCAGAATAAGGCCGCACTCTGTTTACTAAGGTGCCCACTCAGATCAAGCGTTGATGCAATGCATGGCTGCTTATCTTGGTTAAGTGTAAGGAACAGATTAACTGCCTCATTGCTGAACTTTACTAGAAATATTTTAGTGACTAAACAGCTGAGAGTGATGTATCAGCAACTTGGTCTTAGTTCTAATAGACATGACTACAGCACTAGGCATGCTACGGAGGGCAAATTCACATTACCTAAAGTAAGAACAAATAAAGGGAAAAAACACCGTAATATATAGAGCCATGATTAATTGGAATGCAATGCCTAGTCATGTCATTCAAGAAAATAGAAAACCTCAATTCAAAGTATTACTTAAAGAACATCTCCTGAATGAGCAGAATTCTGTATTGGATGATATTCAATGAATGCTGTTAGTATCACTGAGGGTTCACTGTGTGCATTTGCTTGGTCATATTATTAGTGAACAATGTTATAATCTCATCTCTACGATCTGTGAATAATTTAAACTAGGTTCTGTGTTGTCCTGTGTTGTAGTGTGTTGTGTTGAATGTTGTTAAGTCTTATTATTATTTTCATTTTTCTTTTAGTGATGTATTGAATGTTGTTTTTTTGGTGGTTGTTTTTAATGTAATGATGCATGGCACTAAGTTGTGGGTGGACTCCAGGAAGAATAGCTATGGCTACGGCCCCAACTAATGGAGATCCCAATAAATCAAATTAAATCAAATCTATAAATAATCTAGGCCCCATGATGTTCACCGTTGCATATGAAATTAATCATACTCCTTAGGCTTCCCGAGGGTAATTGGTGCCATCGACTGCACCCATATCCCCATTTCTACATCGCTGGGGGGTGAATGAAGGCGATTTCATTAATCGCAAATCATACCACAGCATCAACGTTCAGGTAAAGCATAAAGAACAGGCTACACATGTTTGGTCATACTGGTAAAGGAGGAGTCCTTCTAATTCACATTGATGTTTCCCTCACGTTAATGCTGTTATGTGGATGGACTTTTAACACAAGATGCTTTTGCAGATGACTTGTGACCATCAATGTCTGGTTACCAGCATTGAGGCAAAGTGGCCTGGGTCTATCCATGCCTCCCGGACCTTCAGGGAGTCTGCACTGTGCCACAGATTGGAGCAAGGTATGGCAATTGCAAGTAATATGTTGCATTTTGCAGTACTCATAATGCTAATATCAATTTTCATCTTCAGGGCTCTTCAGTGGATTGCTGGTAGGGGGACCGAGGGTACGCCTGCCAGCCCTTTCTGATGACCCCCTGTCCTGACCTGAACACAGGGTCACAGAATGCTTTTAATGTGGCACTCAGCAGAACAAGGGTCAGGATCGAAATGACCTTTGGCATAATCAAAGCAAGCTTCAACTGCCTGCGTGGCCTTCGAGTGGCCCCAGACCGGGCTTGTCAAATTGTGACAGCCTGTGTCGTGCTCCACAACGTGGCCACAATAAGAAAGAAGAGAGCCTGTCAGCCAGCAACCCCCCAGATGTGGTAGACCCCATCACCATTGACTACCCTACTGGCAGGGCCGTGAGAGAGGCTATTACGCAGCAGTTTTTTTGTTTAAGGGGAGACTAAAACATGTTTTTTTTACAATTCAGTTGGGCTATTTTGGTTCCATAGCATTTGAGCTATACGGATTTTCTTTAATGGCTGTTGCCACCATATTCTGATTAATGGAGTGGTAAAAAGGAGATATCCAAAGTGCCCAGTGTAAAATCTCTAAATGTTGACAAAATGAAACAAGGATTTTCATTCAGTCTTATTCCAATGTTCTGATTTTCATCCTGGAAATGTATGCACATGTAATCATATTTTACAACTTAATGCATTTGCTCATTTAAACATACATTTACAGGAAACTAGTAATGAAAACAATATTTGACCTAATATTAGTTATCAACTGGGGAGGTTTCATGTTGATGTGTTCTCCCTATCCACTGTGGTGTCTCCCCCTTCACCCCTTCTGTTGTCCTTGGGTCGATTTGACCCATTTTCTGATCATTTCCATATCAGTAATTTGGGTTTCTTTCAACCACATTTCAAAGAAAAAAACATGTATGGTACCGTACAATGCTTTTCATACGTTAAATAAATGATAATTTCACTACTTTCATTGAATTTGGATGTTTTATTCACTTATATAGCGGTTTCAAAACATAATAAATAGGACATTGAAAGAACAAAATGGTGAAAACCCCCCACAAAAAACTCAGTCACAACAAAAAAACTGGGAAATTGATAAAAGACCAAAACGTAGAAAAAAAGTACAAGAAATACATCATGTGTTGTCCCTTTCCTAGGAACACAGAAAAAGAATGTCAGTTTAGTCATTTATATATTCAGTCATGTACTACCTTCTTCTCATGTTCCAGCTTTTCTATCTCCAGCCTTGTTTTTTTAATTAAAAGCCTCTTGTACTCTATATCCAGCTCCAGGGTTCTTTTATACAGGGCCCTCACATTGTCTGCTCCAACCTGAAACAAATAAAAGAACATTGTCCTTTGCAAGGCACACTTGGAGGAAGTTGAAGGTGTCCATTTGACTACTGTGTTTCAAGGTCCATTGCTTACCACCTCTCTTTGTCTTGGCCTTGAAGTGGTGGCCCTAAGCTCAGGGGGTGGGATATGTTCCTCTTCCTGTTGCTGCTGAGTTTAACACCATAGCAATTTAATCAATTGAGTCATATTTGAAATGAGCACTTTAAGGACTTGTGTCTCATGTTCAGACGACCACCATTAGCAAGTCATTACAGACACTTCAATCACAGCCACACATTCACACACACTCACCATCTGTGTTGCAAGTGGTAAAAATATTCAAGTGTACCCCCAAAGCGCTCTCTGAGCAGGCAGACACAGTTTCATCATCTAGGACCTCCACCTGAGGAAATAAATGGCCTATTTGATCAATATTCAGCAACCACATATGGCATACATACTGGTGTATGACTATTAGTTTCACTGTTACCTCTGTATGGCACAGTGGGACGACAGTGGGTGGTGGTGGTGGCAGCAACACCACTGTATCTCCTGTCACTGCAGAGCACAGTAATACATTTCACTCCTACAATATTCATAAAGAATTGTTGAATGAACATGGTCACATAGATTACTTGATACACACCCTGTACATATGCCTGGGTCTGTGAGCTGCTCCCACCACGGTCAGAAGAAATGCCCCCTTCCACCAGGGGACGACCCTGATTGCTGGAGAGGGCCAGCTCCTCAGCAGGACTGAAGTCCTGTGGAGGAGGGCCCCCTCCAGTCTTCTTTGCCTCATTTTTCTTCCTGTTGGCTGCAATTTCATTGTTCTATAGGCCCTTTGTATACCAATATCCTACAAAAGGGACTGTCAGCCTTGTACTTATTGGCCTTAAAATATGTGCAAGTATTGCTATTGCTACTTACCGGTTTGAATTATGTTTTTATATTTAATTTTTATTTGCTCCCACAATCAAACAATTGTCACTGCCAGGGTTGCAACTAAAATAATACAGCAACATCAGTCAGTCATGTAACTTACGCATTTACAGCGTCTGCTATTTTCTGCCAGCTTTCCCTCCTTGCTTTGGCAGCAGCGACTGTGTTGCTTTTAGCCTGTATTGTGTTTAAATTCCTGATAAGTTTGTAGGATTATTGTCTGCTCCTCCTGAGTGAAATATGCAGCTCTTGTTTTGTCCATGTTTGCGATTGTCAGCCCGACTTGACCTAGTCTCTCCTCCTCAGCCTGGCTTGGCCTTCGTGAAACACACCAAGCCAGGATGCACTAGGTCAAGCCTCGCTTTATCAGTTATCCTGGATTTATAAATTCAGCTTTTGTGCAATAACCCCCTGGTGGCGTTTTGATAATCAACTTTAATAACAAACGATTATGAAAATGCCTGGTGGTGTTTATTAGACGTGTGGTGGCGTTTATTAAATGCCAGGTGGCGCTCAGAACGGCGTTTTAAACGCCATTGGAATTGTGACGTATTGTGAGCCTTTTGGCATTCCATACAGAACATACCGCACAAACTAGGGCGACCGGCGCTCACCGTTGGCCCAACTTGGACAGTAACACTTTACACCGTTGAGCAGTCAGCATTTTAACTGTGTTTACGCCAGCTAACGGTAGGCTAAAGTTACCTGCTGTAGGTTAACTAGCATCACACCCTAGCTGTTTAAAAATTGTATCGCGATTCATTTTTCATCTCAACCAGTTATAATCTTTACACAGTGGAATCGATTTTTTACCGATTCATGATACATCGTTACATCCCTAATTTAAAGCCATCAGATAAAACCAACAGACTTAAGTTGTGGGAGTGATTTATTCCAGGATGCAGGTGTATGGGCAGTGGGCGTCCTGCTGAGGACACACATTTGTTTTTAAAAGCAAAATCAAACCCTGCAGAAAGAGGAAAATAAAAGAAAATTGGTGTGGTCGAAATTACATGGTTGTGCCATCAGGTGTGAAACTCCATTATTATATTGGAATATCAAATGTCCTACTTTCCCCTTTGTTAAGGTTAGGGGCACTGATACATGACGACACATCACTAGAAAAACTAAGAACAAGTTAAACATGAGCAGAATATCTACAAAAGATGAATCAAGGTGTGAATTAGGATGAGTGAATGTGAGCTGCTGTTTGTATCAAATACAAGGCAAATGTGATCTCGGTGGTAATGGTAGCATTGGAAGTCTGTAAAGGCCTTTTATCCAAAGACATTTTGATTCAGAGTCTGTAGACCTGTTCAGTTGCTGTTTAGTATGTGTCGACAGCACTGTTTACATCATTAATACAAAGAAACAAAAAGACTTCAGCCAAAGGCAAGAGAAAACAATAACCAGTGTTTACACGGACAGAGAAAAAACTGTATCAAAAAATATCGATATACATAGTTGTCACTGTGTAGTTGTGAGTATCTTTATAAGACGAGAAAATGATCCCAGTTAACAATGGATATCATAAAATGATCTTGCTCATGAGATTACACTGGAAGTATTGAAAATGGATACATGTGAAGCAGGTAATGACAATGAGGAAACTGGGAACAGTGAGAATCTTTCAAACTAATGAAAACTAAGTGAAGAGTCGCTCCAAAACTAGTTGCTGTGTATTTTGGTACAAGTGTAAAACACTCACACACATGTCAAAGGGAATATGTACAAAGTGGAGATTGTTTATATTTACACATTTACATACAACAAACCAAACCTTTAAGGAGACATGATTTCACCGTGGGCTATGCCTAATATAGGCTGATACAGTAAAATACATAAACTACACCTTCCCTCCATGACAGAGCTCTGTCTCCAGGGGAACAAGTCCGCTTTGACCTCTGACCCAGAAAGTGTGGGGAGGAAGGGGCATACTGTTATAAGAAATAAATAAAGCCAACAATGTGTAATGTCACCAAGCAGATATTATTGTCTGCCGTTGTAGGCACCATGGGACAGACAATGAGCTCCTACAAAGGTGGTGCTTATTTTAAACACCACACAACAACTTCTGTAAATGTGTGAGCTATAAACAAGGTTGCAAGATTTTGAAAAAGGAACAATGCTTTGTGGACATACTAAATATAGTCCAAAGAAGCTGAGCGCTCCAAGTACCTGTGAGTGTGAATTTAGGAAAGTGCAACTACGCCCTCTTGTGTATGCATACATACACTAGTCATATGCAAATTCACAAGGGCTATCATATCCTACGATCCATTATTGCCTGTGAAGAGAGTGGGTCTACTATTTGTGGGAAGCAAAGAGAAAATAAAACGAGGGGGGAGGAGTAACAATGTTTTGCCTTTAATTAGACTTCTTTATCTTAATGCTTGGGAATCATGTTAGCGCACCTGTCTTTGGTCACCAAGAGACAGTCTCTTCAACTGTCTGACTGAAAATGACTGGAAACCATTGCAGTCAGTCATGCTAATTTTGAGTACAAACTGATTTTCTTTTTCACAGCACAGATGTCCTTGGTATGATGCCATCAAGATCTTCATCCTACCCCCCCCCGCCAAAAAAACCCCCAAAGAAAAACAAGAAAATCACCGAAGCTGGAGGTTAAGGGTTGAGGAGGCCAAGGTGTGGAGGTTAAGTATCCGAGGAAGAGGAGAAGAAAAAGGAGAGGAGAGAGAAGGAGGAAGTCCAAGTGGAGTCCCTGTGCTCGTTAACCAGCTAGGCTAGCTCGTTAGCATTGCTGTGGCAGCCATCAGCTTGTTAGGTAACTGTGTAGTTCTCTGGAGTTGATGCTCAGGACCACACCCGAATGGTTGCCTGGCAAAAAGAGGGAAGAAGAGACAGGACACAGGCAAACAATTAGCAATGTGAAGTCCAGATCATGACACACAGTGGAGGGACATGTTTTACATTTGACCTAACACTTTAAATGTTGGTCATACTCAAGTGAAATAGTGGTAGATACAACATGGCATACAGGAAAGCAACCACCCATAACCTGTGATTTTCTACATACAAATAATTGTGTTACTTTCATTAGTATGACAATACATAACGATGTACGGGTGTACTAAGAATTTACTTATTCGTCATGAATATAAATAACTAAATCATGGGCGTCGGAACCACCTGGGACAAGACCCACCCACTCTCTAAGACCAATGATATTGGAGCCGTCTCTACTTTATCAGAGCGCTGTCAGTCAAATCCATTACACTTGAGAAATGTCCTAATACAGTTTTTCCTCAATCAATTTGGCACATTTACTGAATCAAACTTACAATTGTCAAAATTCTGAGTACAATCCTCACAATACCTCATAGCTATTATGTATCTAATATATATGTGACAAGTTATTGTGATTGTCTATTTTGCATGTAGAGATTTACAAAATGAGATTTTACATTTGAATGCAAACTATTTTGATCTGCAAGGCTTACTAAATGCATTTTGTGCCAAAGCAATTATAAATGACTATATTCATGTAAACAACTATATGACTCTTTATGTTCGCACAATAAATAGTCATATAGTTTGACAAAGTTTAATAGTTATCCAACGATTGTACCAAAGCCATTGAGAATTAATGAGATTGAAAACTGTCAATTGAAGTTAATTCTGCATTTCAGCTACAGCCTTGCTGCTGCTTCCGTAAATCCATTCCACTTGGCTCATTCAGATTCCATACAAATTAAACTCTATTCACTATAACTATTCAAGCCTGCTGCTTTCCCGACACAGCAAGGATACCAAAGCATCTTAGAACATCTGCTGCTCAGTGGCTCTGGCTGTGTGCTCACATACTGTCACTAAACAAGCTTGTATTTAAGCAAATGTTCATTTGTTCGCCTGCTGTTTTTAGGCATCATGTAGTCTTTGTTGCAGCATTGAATTACAGATACACTTACAGTTAACAGTTATCTGACGTTACAGTTTACAGTAAGGGTTTTAGCAATACCAGTAATAAGGAATACAAAAGGGAAGTCCTCCAGTACCTTGGTGTGTGTAAGCTGCAGATGTTAGTGGCTTGGGTTTTAGTAGCAGTGGTTAGTGGTAGTCCTTACAAGGGAACGGAAGGCGGGGCTACCTCCTGCGTTACCTAGAGTCTGCGAGTCCAGGTCATCATCGATGAACTCCTCCCCCTGGATGATGTGCTGGGTGTCCTCACTGTGATTGACGGGGCTGGTCATCTCCTGCTCCTTCTCATTGTGCATCTGAGCATAGACATTGCGGCTGCCTGGGAGCTTCCTGAAAAACAGTGGGGGATAGGCATCCTCAGTCCTAAACCAAGGACTGTGGGATTTGTTGTTTTCGTAAGATTTGGCCTTAGTTTTGCAGTGCATGTTTTATTTCAAGTGACTTTTTGTTGGACGTTTGTATTCAGGACACGAGGAGGTGCTGCGTTTTGATTTAAAAGCTGTTCCAGAGAGAACGATCAAAAAGAGACAGGAGGAGCAAGCTAACACTGCTAACAATGTGACATGATGAAATATAACCTGCCATGAATTAAAGGTAGAATGGGGAAAAAGGCCATGATGAAATGAAAAGTGAAAAGGGGCATATAATAATGAGGAATTATCAGAATGGATATTGAGTTTTACTCATTTCTTTTTTGCTCTTGATAAAATTACCAGACTAGCAGTAGGGGGACATTTTCACAACTTCTTTGAGCTGCCTCATTTGAATGAACGTCCCGTCTCTTTGTTCCCCTCCTACCACCTGTGCACCGTGCAGTCTGTGCTTAGCAACGAAATACCATACGGGACAAATTAGTTTCAAGGTAAGTACATTTACTCAACTGTCGGAATACTGCTTGTGCTGGTTGTTTTGCCCATATGGGCCCAATAGTAAAAATGAGTTGTTTTTCTGACCTTAATTGAATTTTCAGAAAATCCACTATCATGTTATATAATATAAAGTAATAGAAAATCATATTAATATCATCTACTCCCACAACCTATGTATTTATCATCTTGATGCAATGAGGATATTTTAAGATCTTTAGTTTCATCCCAGCTCACTGTTGATGCTTTTAAACTCAACTGCTCGGCAGATTCATCTGGTTCCCAGCCATGGACGTTGTTAGGCCTATTTAAGGGGGGCTGAAGCTACCCTGTAATGTTCCTCCCCCCCTCAATAATAAGAAAAATAATTAGATTTATTTTTTATTTTTACAGTGTACTCTGTATCACTCACTATGTTAATTTAACTTGTCTCATCACAAATCTTTGAAAGGAAGATTGGTTCAATGAAATGAGTGATCCAAAGTGAAATTGTAAGTTGTTGTTACATAGCATTTTCAGGTTCATACTTGTATTTTGTGTTTGTACTAGAACATGTTTACATGTATTTTTCTCATATTGCCCATTGCTGCTGCTCCTGTATTCACCCTCTTTCTAAGCTGCTCTGTTGTAGCGCCTGTCTCTCCCGAAAAAGCCCAGTCTGCTCTGATTGGCCAGCGTGTTTTCTGGCATCTCCTGGAATGTAAGTATATAGCAGGACTTTGTACTGTGAAAAATCCCCAATAAAGGCTTCTAAACCAAATACTAAACAACTGGACAGTGATGTGACCTAAAACTGGGGAAAAAGGACCAACATTGGCGCCATCTGGCATTAGCATGCAGCTAACATTAGATTGTAATAGAATATAGCAGCACTTTCTACCTTAAAAACTTGCAGATAAGGCTTTCGAACCATATACTTCCCAACCGGACATATTCAGCAGTAATGCGACCGGAAATCAGGGAGAAATTAACAACATTGGCAGTAAAGATTACAGATCTCTGGCATTAGCACACAGCTACTTTGGATAGCAGTGGACACAAATAAAAATAGCAGCACTTTCTACAGTCAAAAATCGCAGATAATACATAACCAGAAATGTTCGAAGACTAATATGACCCGGAATTGGGGACAATTTAAAGTGCTCATATTATGAAAAAAACACTTTTTCTGGGATTTGGGGTGTTCTTTTGTGTCTCTGGTGCTTCCACACACATACCAACTTTGAAAAAAACCCATCCATGCTGTTCTGAGTGAGATACGGTTTCTGAATGTGTCCTGCCTTCAGTCTCTGGCTGAGCTGTTCAAAATCAGCACGGCTTGTGACATCACAAGCCGTGCTGGCTAACAGCAACCGTTAGCTCGTAGCGTTAGCATGCTAACGCTAATGCTAACGCTAGCATGCTACCTCGTTCTCAATAGCAAAGCACTGCTACAACACACACAAGTTCACCATAATCTCCAAAAGAACAACTTCCATGTGCGCCCTCCCAGCTAATCCTGCCTTGTAACTGACTGAAGGTGGAGAAACAGCCTCTTTTACTGTCTATGAAGCTAGCTAGCTGACATGATCTACATCTGAGCTACTGAGCATGTGCGAGTGCAATCAAAGATAGTACAGAAGAAGAAGAAGAAAAGAAGTCTCACTCTGTAGCTAAAACAGAGACCAGCTGAAAAGAGGATCTGCAGCAGTGAAGAGAGCGGGGCAGTACAACAACAATATGGTGTTTTTTGAAAATTAAACCATGTAAACCTATTCTGGTACAACCTTAAAATACAATCATGAACCTGAAAATGAGCATAATATGGGCACTTTAACAACATTGGCAGCCAAGATTACATCTTTCTTTAAAAAAAAAACACTCCAGTCCTGCCTGCCTGGAGCAGATGACCATCTGGAAAAGGCTGGCTATGTGTTACGTAACACTTAGCCGAGAGTAGAAAAAACTGCTGAAACCGGAGCGTTCACAACAATTGGAAATCCGTTTTAGCTCACAGGCATTTCTCTGAAATACGTTTACCTCATTATTTGAAGGCTAGGTTTAACATGAAATCCGACATTATAACATATTATAATGACAGAAAATATGGAAAAGCGTAATATGTGACCTTTAATTGCTTAACTTTAGCTATGTTTAGTTGAGGTAAAGGAAAGGGGCTATTTTAGTTGGCGGCGAAAATATAATAAAATGAAAGCAATCATTCATACATAGCTACATATAGTCCTCATATAGGCTATTAATCATTAGTCCAAATCTTATTCCTTCTGCCATCAGGTTATTAAATTCAGTAGCCACTTTAAATAGGATCCTTATCAACAGCTTACATGATAAAGTATGCAACAATGCCTATTTATTAGTTTCTTTTTTCTATTTTACTGCTATTTGTGAAAGTAAACTGACCTCTGTTTTACTGATTTGTGCTTGACCTGACATTTGGGCTGTTGATATGACACAGTGCAGTAACAGTAATTAGTGTACTTATTTTGACCTGCAACTTATTTAATAGAGAGAGGAATTAGATATGGTATTACTCTATCACATATATACTGTACATGAGCAGACGGATAGCATTTAAGTCATAGCCTACAGAAGAACTCAGCAGGAGCACAGTCTGGCCTAAGTAAATTCCTCCCATACAGCTTTGCTAACTTTACAGTAACCTTTGTTCAGGGGAGAAAGACAGAACAGAGGAGAAATGGAAGAAGAGAAACTGTCTGTCGCTTTTTGCTTAACATCTTGGTTTCTTGACTGGTTGTTGACTAAATAAGAGAGTGCAAAGATTTTACAAGCGCAAGTTTTGCATCCCCTGGGGACTAATCAATCTCAGTGTTCTGTGGCTTACTAGCTAGTGTGATCCCCGCCACTGAGACAGCTTCACAAGGAGGAGAGCGGGTCATGCCAGCACAAACCCCAGCGTCTGGGACCGGGTCACAACGGGCTGGTGGCTAGCTACTAGCCTGCTGCTGTGAACTCCAGATCTATCTTTGGAGCTGGTATCCACTCTCTTCACGGTGAAGTTGTCTCAGCGGTGGGGAGAGACGGGGAGATGGAGCAAGGCATGAAGAGGGAGCATGACCCTGCCTAACTAGTTGCTTTGGTCTGAATCTGTGAGTTAGCCACACCCCTTCATTTGAATATATAAAGTGGAAATAAAGAGTGAACAAAAATATTAAAATAAAAGTAAAACCCATTTATTTATTTATTGAAAAATGAATGTTCAATAAACAAAAACATTCATATATTTATTGCCTCATGTATTTATGTCTGTATTAATTACAATTAAAAATGGCATTCCATAACTATTGGGGGCTGTAAAAAAGGGATTATAATATTGAAAGTGAATTAATTAGGAATAAAATACTGTACTTATTATATTAACAATTTGATTCGCTATACTCATTTCCAAGACAAAATAGCATCTGTTTAATGGCTGGAGTCATTGGAATTTGGGGGCATGGAAATGTAATCATAGGCCAGAAGAAACAAAGAAGAACCATTATTATATCAGAGATGGACACCAATGACATTTTGGCATAATAACTGATTTTAAGAGTCAAATCACTTGGTTTGTCTCTAAAATAAGTGAAAAGGTGCGGTTGGATCCCAGCCTTATCTGTCTTGGCTGATCGACTGACTGGCTGACTGACTGACTGACACCACAGCTCTTTGTCATAGCTCACCTTTTGAACTTGTAGAGGATGAAGGAGCCGGTGGCGAAGATGCTGATTAGGATAATTACTGCTAGAGCCCAAACACCCGGACCTTTCGGAGCTCCATAGAAGCCTGGGGTGATGATATACACACACAAACCAATGAATAATGCATCATGTTTGCACAATAAATCAGATTTTAAAAAGTGTTACGGTACACAAAAATGTGAGTAGTTACTAAGGAACGAGTGAGGAATGAATCAGAAATGACCTGATAATAAGTGTTTCCTGAATAACTGATGTGAGGACTATATAGAACATAATGATGGGTTACTAGAGAACAGATCTGGAGATACTACTGTATATTAATAAATTATTAGGCACTGATGATCTCGTCAAAAGCGAGGGGGCTGCACATGGACAGGGGCCCCGAGCAGTTGGGGTTTGGTGTCTTGCGCAAAGGGCACATTGGCAGTGCCCAGGAGGTAAACTGGCACTTCTCCGAGGCCATACTTCGTCCGTGCAGGAACTTGAACCAGCAGCCCTCTGGTTCCCAAGTCACGTCCCCATGGAATGAGCTACTGCCGACCCAGTTTGCAAAAATGCTAACGCTAACCATGTGCTACAGAGGCTGTCCACAGGTAATTCCTTATTTATTCCTCACTTGTTCCGTAGTAAGTACTCACATTTTTGTGTTATGTTTTTTAAAGTGTTACAAATAGAAAGTATTGTGAGAAGATCTTGACTCAATAATGACAGGAACAAAAGGACACCACCACCCCCCACACAAAACCAGACCATTTTAAACTCATTGAAGGATGATCAGGTGGATGAAAAAGCACAGCACAGAAAGATATTTTTTATATCTGGTTACCAATATATTTGGTTTGTTAGAAACCCAGGAAAGGAAAAAGGCACAGGAATCTAAGACCATTAAGGTCAGGCTTCCATACAGATAGTCGCGGGTGTACGGTTCATGAAAGCACCATTCTCTGCTGCTGTAGTTGTTGAGTCATGAGCAATAACACCTTGGATTGGATTGGACTAAATCAATGACATGCACGTATCATTACAAAACATAAACAAAACTGTTGTTTTAAAAAGCAGGCTTTTATGGGAAGTAATGCAAATAGCATTTCAAAATACAGTACCTGCATTTGGGTCAGCTAGCATCACCAGCACTTGTAGACCTCCTCGCACCACAAAGCTGACATTGTTGCTGTTTAAGGCTTGTATGATGGCTGGAATACGCTGAGGGTAAGAAAATAGGAAATTAAGTAATACAGATTAAATAAGAAATACTCGTGAAAAACAGTTTGGGCAGACATATAAAACACATTAGACTAACCACTCAAATTCTGCTACCTTTCAGCCTCCCAGTGTATGTAAAACACTACTTCGTGTGTGGCACGCAGGGTCGGGGGACATGGAGGAGACTGACTGTCCCCTGCTCAGTGGTAGTCAGAGCAGTCAGAGCTTACCAGCAGCTACTGTCAGACTCTTTGCGTCTCTGCTGAAAAGATAGTGAGCTTTCACCGTCAATTGAAGTACGTTTATGTCTCTTTGACAGAGTCACCGTGTGGGTATCTTTGTTGTAGCTTAGCTAGTCTGTTGCAGGCCACATTTTGGCCTTTAACATGGTTCAAAAATTGACATCTATAGAAAAGTTTTGTCTCATTTGAAAGCAGAGTATCTACAGATTAATTACAATAACCAATATGGTATGATCCACTAAAGTTAGACAAGATATTAGATAAAGAAATCCCCATGTTTGTTATCTTCGCCCTCATCTTGGCTCCTAGGGAGATTTAACTATTCTTTGTTTGTGAGGGGAGAAGGAGACACTTTGGCGCAGAGTTTTCACAAAGTCAGAAAGCCACCTCAACAAGGAAACAATAGGGGAAACAGAAACATTCCTGCATGGTGCACCACTTCTCTTCAGCTGACACACTTTCTTTTTCCCCAAACTCCATCAATGAATGAACGTTTGATTGTCTTTATATTGTACAAGTCTGCGTGGCCACAAAAAATTTGTGGATACGCAGATGTGCAGAGCTTATTCATGCCTCTGATGACGACATTTACGCCACGTGGACCCTCGTGCACTCACGGACGCGTAATGCATAAAACAGGCTTTAAATTGTAGGGTGAAAAAATGTATTTACTGGATCAACTTTTCTTTGCATATGTATGTACCTTATCTACAAACATGCTCCTCTTGGCTGGATTGCTGTACAGTGGGAGGATGTACAAGTCAGCAGTAGTAGGGAGGCCTGGCTTCACCACCGTAAGAAGGGACTCCAGAGGGACACCTGTGGTCTGAGGTCAGATGGTTAAAAGTCAGTTACAAAATAAAGCTGCACTAATACAGTTGAAAGTTATCGGTTTCCACTCTACATTATACTTGAATTTATTGCCTGTTTTATTAATCTCACTGTAAACATTACATGTTTTTTCTCTACCAGGTCCATTATTTTAAGAGTGGATTATGAAGACTTACTAAAAGAAAGCATCATTTTAAACTTCATTTTGAATTCCTACCTTAGTAAGTATTTTAGTGACCATTTGGCCAATGTCCTCTCTCCACTCTGGGATGTTTGGGTTGAAGCGGTCCAGGTTTGTGCTGAAACTCAGACGGATGACCTGGAAGTTATCTGGGATCGGACAGAATGGGAGTAGTTAGCAATCATCACAGCCACCACTCAAAACTCAAACTGAATAATTAAAGCAGCATTAAATAAGATATTGACCACAGATATTGGGTATTGACTGCTGTAGATTAAACAATGTTGGTACCGAGCCATGCAGCCTCTACAGAGCCTGGAACAAAGAAACAACTCAAAAAACCCAAACCTTAAGATCACACCTGAGTCTTACAGTGGGGCAAAAAAGTATTTAGTCAGCCACCAATTGTGCAAGTTCTTCCACTTAAAAAGATGAGAGGCCTGTAATTTTCATCATAGGTACACTTCAACTATGAGAGACAAAATGAGAAAAAAAAATCCAGAAAATCACATTATAGGATTTTTAATGAATTTATTTGCAAATTATGGTGGAAAATAAGCATTTGGTCAATAACAAAAGTTCATCTCAATACTTTGTTATATACCCTTTGTTGGCAATGACAGACGTCAAACGTTTTCTGTAAGTCTTCACAAGGTTTTCACACACTGTTGCTGGTATTTTGGCCCATTCCTCCATGTAGATCTCCTCTAGAGCAGTGATGTTTTGGGGCTGTCGCTGGGCAACACGGACTTTCAACTCTCTGGAGACTGGCTAGGCCACTCCAGGACCTTGAAATGCTTCTTACGAAGCCACTCCTTCGTTGCCCAGGCGGTGTATTTTGGATCATTGTCATGCTGAAAGACCTAGCCACATTTCATCTTCAATGCACTTGCTGATGGAAGGAGGTTTTCACTCAAAATCTCACGATACATGGCCCCATTCATTCTTTCCTTTACACGGATCAGTCGTCCTGGTCCCTTTGCAGAAAAACAGCCCCAAAGCATGATGTTTCCACCCCCATGCTTCACAGTAGGTATGGTGTTCTTTGGATGCAACTCAGCATTCTTTCCCCTCCAAACACAACGAGTTGTGTTTTTACCAAAAAGTTCTATTTTGGTTTCATCTGACCATATGACATTCTCCCAATCCTCTTCTGGATCATCCAAATGCTCTCTAGCAAACTCCAGACGGGCCTGGACATGTACTGGCTTAAGCAGGGGGACACGTTTGGCACTGCAGGATTTGAGTCCCTGGTGGCGTAGTGTGTTACTGATGGTAGTCTTTGTTACTTTAGTCCCAGCTCTCTACAGGTCATTCACTAGGTCGCCCTGTGTGGTTCTGGGATTTTTGCTCACTGTTCTTGTGATCATTTTGACCCCACGGGGTGAGATCTTGCGTAGAGCCACCGAATCGAGGGAGATTATTAGTGGTCTTGTATGTCTTCCATTTTCTTATAATTTCTCCCACAGTTGATTTCTTCACAGCAAGCTGCTTACCTATTGCAGATTCAGTCTTCCCAGCCTGGTGCAAGTCTACAATTTTGTTTCTGGTGTCCTTTGACAGCTCTTTGGTCTTAGCCATAGTGGAGTTTGGAGTGTGACTGTTTGAGGTTGGGGACAGGTGTCTTTTATACTGATAACAAGTTCAAACAGGAGCCATTAATACAGGTAATGAGTGGAGGACAGAGGAGCCTCTTAAAGAAGAAGTTACAGGTCTGTGAGAGCCAGAAATCTCGCTTGTTTGTAGGTTTATTTTCCCGAGGAATTTGCAAATAAATTCATAAAAAATCCTACAATGTGATTTTCTGGATTTGTTTCTCTCATTTTGTCTCTCTTAGTTGAAGTGTACCTATGATGAAAATTACAGGCCTCTCTCATCTTTTTAAGTGGGAGAACTTGCACAATTGGTGGCTGACTAAATACTTTTTTGCCCCACTGTACTTTTAGGTTTGAATTCAAAACCTGGCGTCCCATTGGACAAGACTTACAGAAACCATGGGTAGTCCTCAAGACGCCACACAGGAGATGAAAGACTGACGTGCTGCACTACCTTTGTTTTTTACAGGAGACAAGACATCAGTCAAACATTTGTACTTTTACTTAGCAGTACTTCACTTACAGTAACAGACTATAACACGTTCCAGAGAAGATCACTGTGAAAACGGTGATCTCATTTTGCCTGCAGTAGCGATATGGATCGCTCAATTTCTTTACTAAGTCAACTCAGCTGTTTCTTTGCTGCCGCAGAAGGACCAGCTTGCCATTTAAACTTTCCGAGTTGCGAACGACCTGTCGTTGTCCAACTCGGAGAATCTGCCGGACAGATTAGATGGTCTAAAGACACTTAATTGCTACCTGAAGCGATGTCAAGTAAAGGCTTTTGTCTACTGTTTATTGTGAAATACAAATCGCCGAGTCCTGTTCATTGCTGTGTTGAATTATGTCAACCACAGTGTTTGCTACTTGTTTGTGTCTTCTTAATATGCTACCATAATTGTGTTGTCCCATACTGTTGGGACCTGTTTTTGTTAGTTATACCCTAATGCGGAGAAAGCCAATTAGCTCCCCTTGTGTGGGCAGTTACAATCTCATCTATTTTGCTTTTCCCTGCTTTGTCTGCGCGCACACACACACCCTTGATTGTAGTATTATTGATTATTAATCAGTATATCTAATGTTAAATAAACTCTGTTCTACCTTTGAAAAGCAGTTGTCTGTGATTATTTGTGTATATGTGTTGTAATAACAGCTAACAGCTTGATGTGACATTGGTGCTCATAGTATGCTCATTTTTAGGTTCATAATTGTATTTAGAGGTTGTACCAGAATAGGTTTACATGGTTTAATTTTCAAAAAAGACCATATGTGTGTTGTACTGCACATTGCTGAAGCTCCTCTTTTCACCCTGTGTGTTGAGCTCTCTGTTTTAGCTACAGAGTGAGACCTCTCACTGCTGGAACATCTTTGTTGGGAGTCACACATGCTCAGTACCTAGGTAAGGACTATTAGCCAGTCAGAAGCAGAGTATGAGGGCGTGCCATGCTAGCAGCTAGGCAAGCATTATAACGTGTAACACAAAGTGACCACGTTTGTCTCTGAAGTAAAGGCTGGACTACAACAGAGCTGTTTGGAGCAGTTTGTGAACAGTGTTTTCTGTTGGAGATGGTAAGTCCCTTTGGGGTGGACTTTGGGCTTTTTCACTTCGTAAAGCTATAACGTACACAAAAAAGATACATAACACAATAAAGGAAAGGGTAAAAAGCCAAAAAGCATAATATGAGCACTTTAAGTGAACAACCTCTTTTGAGACTGTATCCACAGTTCAGGTATTGGTCCCTGAGTCCAGGTTGGTGCCCAATTATTAATTCCTATTAATAATTGTATTCATATTAATACCATTAATTTATATATTTGATAATATTTGGAAAAAAAGGACAGAACAGTGTAAACTTCAACTGTAATTATATTAATCCTGTGTGGCCGATGCATAACATGAACATTAATGAGAACATGTTGAGTGTAGTGCTGTATGTAAGAGTGGATGAAAATGTCCAAAATGTATTGCCCAAAACACAGAAAAATTACTTGAGGGGGGCCCTGCAGAAAAGGTTTGGGAACCACCAGGACATGAAAAATGCCAATTAACTTTGGTTAAATATATGTTAAACAAAGCAGTGTTTGCTAAATTGAAGATGAATTACTTCCAAAAGAACCACCATTGGCTGTTATCACAATGGTTAGCCAATGGGAAAACTAGCTTACTGCTACTTCTGCTATCTCACCGGAAGTAGCACCAATTACCTCTTTTACCGTAGTGCCCCCCCCGAGAATAAGGTGGATATTCAGTCAATATTTGCTGCCTCATCGACTCAATTCTATATTGTTCTTTCAAATTTCATTGTTACCGTAGACTCGAACTGTCCTGGTATCCTGCACCATAGATCGGCCATTAGAAGCCTGGACAGTGACTGAAACCTCTCCTGTCTCTGGGAAACGGGTCAGAAGGCTGTTCTGCAGAGTCAGCATAGGCTACAGGAGAAAGTCACAACAGGTTGGTTGTTAACCATGTCTGAAAAGTCTGGGATCAAAAAATGGCTTCCTTGATTACCTGATGGAATTGGGCTCAAACTATCATCCTTCATTAAAGTGGCTATAACTGATATTTTACACTAACAATGTGTCATATGATGATGCTAAAACGTGGCAATGTGAAAGAGGTCACACCTTTTTCAACTGAATTTGCAGCTTACTTCGGCTATAAGGAGCTTAGTGAGCTCATTTGTTTGCTGTCCAGCTGCAACTTTACTGTTTAGTTGCACTCTCACTACTCTAGTGTTGTTTTCAGTTGCAACAGACAGCTGTTTTTAGAGAAAAACTCTTAAAAGGCCCTGCACACTACCTGCTCAGCAGCAAACAGCAGAAAATTTAGCAACAAGCTTGTGACCATAGTGGAACATTTAGCAGTTAAAATTGGTAGTGACCAAAAACAGTGCTATCATCAGGTGGACACAAACATGACTCCAAATAATGTTGCTTTGTATCTACTGTTTTGCTAACATGTTAGCTATGAAAAACATTATAAGGTGATGATATGGAAATGTGTTTTCAGCTTGTTTACTGCCCCAAAGTGAAGTCAGAATTGGTACAAAGAAAAAAAGTAGAATGATTGAATATAATTTGATGTTAGTAAATGTTATGTTTGTGGATTGTGTCCTTTACCTGCAGGTTGTCTCCTATCCACCAGTAGAACACAGACAGGTTTGCCTCAGTGGGAAGAACTATGGCAGTCAGATTGACCTCATGGTTTCTTCCAGTAATGGGAGCCACTTCCAGGTGCACTTCCTGTAGAGGGGCTGTAAGAAAAGAAAACATTTAGGTTCAAGATTAGGAATTAAACACTTTCATTCACACACTGCTTTAATTGACTAATGGTATGTTTTTTATAGATTGTATACTGTATGTGTGTCCGTGTCCAGAGAGCAGTAAGTCAAACAGATGGTATCCTGGGTGAGGACGTAGTATCAGGTTGTTGGCTGAGCACCACCACAACAGCCAGTGGACCTCGTCCCTGTATGCAGACTCATCTCCTCCTGATATGAGCCCAACGACTGTCAAACACCACATTTTATGATGGTATTCGTCCCGTCTGTGTTGTTTCTCCGACAACAGCAGGGACCATTGTGCTAGTTTGTGTCTGTTAGCTCATAGCTTTAGCGGCAGAACGTCCTGGTGTTGGAATCCTCTACATTGAAATACAGTCACACTTTTACACCGTATTTTAACCTTGTTTAATCCAGTTACTACTGTAGGTAACGGTTGGCTAACGTTACCTGCTGTGTAACGTGTTATTAGTGTTTACTAGCTAACGGTAGGTTAACGTTACCTGCTGCCAAGTAACATGTTACTAGTGTTGACTAGCTAACGGTAGGCTAACGTTACCTGCAGCCAAGTGTAACGTGTTACTAGTGTTTACTAGCCAACGGTCTTTAAGTGCCTTCTTAAAACATACTTTTATCGGAGACCCTTTCCTGATTTTATTTGAGCTTGAACCTCCTTGAACGCCCTTTATTCTCTTAAATTGTTCTTTTTTTCTTACCTACACTGTACAGGTTTTAAATGTTAAAGACTGAAAGGACTGGGGTAATAGATTCAGATTATATCTGAAGTTTAAAAATGATGCCTAAGCAACATCTAAAACTCACTTTTTAACCACATTATATGTAATTGGTAACACTTTATTTCAAGGGGTGTGCATAAGACTGACATGACACCGTCATAACTATGACATGTCACCTCATGAACATGAAGTCTATGTTCATGACTGTTAAGTGTCATTCAGTAAATTATGACACTTTTAATGCTAAGTTAGCATTGTTTAAGATGTTTGTACAGCTTAACATTAACGAACATTAACGAAGACAACAATCTCTGTTATGACAACTTAACATTAAGCAAAATAATATAACCGTCAATGTATTTGTTAAGACAACTTGACATTAACCTTGACAACAGAGCCAAAAATCTGTCATGGAAGGCCTAATTATCAAACTTTAGTAAACTATTTAGCTTTATGTGTTAACATCACATTATTATTACACATTATCATCATTAAGTGGTTGGTTTTTATATGGCTGTCATAGGACCAATATAATTGCGTCATTAATATTTTTCCTTGACCTCAAGTGAAACAATTAGACTCATGTTTGATTTTACCGTCAAGTGCTTTTATAACGGTCTCATGAATAATTCCTTTGACCTCAAGTTAAGTGGAACCATTCGGACTTGTAATTAAGAGGTTATAAAAGTTATAATATCAGTTTGACAACCGTGAATACACTAACGAGGTGATTTAATGAGTTTTGGACTTTAAGCTCCTTGAATGCCCTTTATTCTCTTAAATTGTTCTTTTTTTCTTACCTCCACTATACAGGTTTTATACACCAAATTTTCCACACATAAGTAACCCTTATTTTTAAAAACTGACATCTTTTTGATGGGAACTCTGGTGCTGGTAAGTAGGCGGGCGGCAGGTGGAGTCCTATACACACTGGAGTTTGAGGACTTTGTTTGAGGTACCATTGATGATACTGTTGAAGTAGTCAAGACTGGATGTTAAAAATGCATGAATAAGTGTTTCTTCAGAAAGTTTCTTTGCATCCATGCCTGTTGAACAAGTGGTGAGGGTGGAGTGCGTGGCAGCAATTACGGTCTTGGGGGAGAGGTAAAGTTGCGTGTCATTGGCGAAACAGTGAAACCTGAGGCCATGGCAACTTGGAGTTGCTCTTAAAAGACTTGAGACTTAGACTTTGACATGCCTTTTAAAGACTTGACTTGGACTTGCCCTCTAAAGGCAGCCTTCCAAAAAGACATTATACACAGTTGTCTAATTACCATATGAAAACATTCAGTGACTGTCTGGGAGACCGACCTGTCACCTGGATGTACATGGTGGCCTCGTCGTGCCCTGCCATGTTCTCAGCCTTCACTGTGACCTTGTAAACGCCTGAATTTTTGTAGCGATGCTGGATAGGCTCATCTGTCACCGTTAGGTTCTGGTAGATAGCCCGAACCCCATCGCCAAGGTCCACCTGGTACTTGGTGCTGCTGGTGTCACCCTAGTAGGAAGAAATGAGGACTTTCAGCAGATTTAAATTCAATGGAAAGAAGAAAATAAGAAAAAAAACTTTCATCCTACCTGTTCCTGGTGGACAATGAATGTGATGTCATCACCAGGCGCCACGGCCAACATCTGCCCTTTGATGCTGACCTGTAGTCCTTTAGGAGGCAGCAGAGGGCAGTTGTGCTGTGTGGCGCTCTGCTGCTTGTTTAGCCCCCCTTCACACATGTTAGATATCACCTTCCTGTAGCTGAAACACAGTAGGTGTGTAATGTATGAGTATGAAGGTGTATGCAGAGTATTTAAAGGAATATTTCAACATTTTGGGAGATAGGGTTGTGTTCTTTTTTGTGGAGAGTAAGATGAGAAAGTCAATATCAATCTCATATACTGTATGTGTCTTAAAGATGCAGTAGATAAGCCTTATATAAACTTTCTGTCATATTTGCTGAAACTGACCCTATGTTCCAGTAGAACTACATGAAGCAATGTAAGCATTTAATAAAATATCCAGCTCCTCCGGCTCCACCTACAGCCTGGAGTGCGATTTGTAAAAATCCACAGCTCCCTGTTCAGATGCACCAATCAGGGCCGGGGGGGGGGTGTCTAATTCGTGTCAATCACTGCTCATGCACACGCATTCATTCTCCCTTGTGGGGGGAGGGGCTTAGGAGACCGTTTTGGGCTTTAGCGGAAAGGGGGGAGGGAATGAGAAGTTGTTGATGTTCAAATTTTTTGGCTAAGTCCTGGATCTTCACAATCCTACCTACAGCACCTTTAACTGGGGTAAATAGATTCAGATTATATCTGAAGTTTAAAAATGATGCCTAAGCAACACATCTAAAACTCACTTTTTACCACATTATATGTAATTGGTAACACTTTATTTCAAGGGGTGTGCATAAGACTGACATGACACCTCATGAACATGAAGGAGTCTATGTTCATGACTGTTAAGTGTCATTCAGTAAATTATGACACTTTTAATGCTAAGTTAGCAGTTTAAGATGTTTGTGTTATGACAACTTCACATTAACGAAGACAACAATCTCTGTTGTAACAACTTGACATTAACCTAGACAACATAACCAAAATTAGCTGGTTATTAGCTGGTCAAGGGAATTATTCATAACACTGTTATAAAAGCACTTGACGGTGAACTCAAACGTTATGAGTCTAATTGTTTCACTTGAGGTCAAGGAAAAATATTAATGACGCAATTATATTGGTCCTATGACAGCCATATAAAAACCAACCACTTAATGACCATCTAAATAGTTTCTTAAGTTTGATAATTATGTTGTCATAATAAAGAACTTGTTATATCTTAAATTATGACTTTCAAAATGATGAGTTAGCATTGTTTGGGATGTCTGTTATGACAATTTGACAATAACGAAGACAATCTGTGTTATAACAACTTGAAAGCAAGACAATAATGACGATAATCAAACTATTCATACAGACAGTTTTCAATAAAGGTTTCGGATATTCGCGCCAGCTCATCTACCATGTTGGTGGGACAGCTACTGAAGAAAAAGAGAAAGTGACAGATGATGCAGTGTGAGCGGACGAGAAAGAGCGATCTGGGCTGCGGAGAGTTAAAGTTTAGCGGTGAAGATAGCAAGTGAAGTGTACAGTAGCTAGAGTCTGCAGTTTGAGCACAAATAAATGCTGAAGCTCTTAAAATCTGGAGGTGTACCGTGCATGGGTGATTTTAGACTAAATTTCTTCTCAGCCCCTCTAAAAAATATAATAATAATATTAAAAAATGTTTTTAATGAATTTTGGTGCTTAGAGTTGCAAACTTGTCTGTTAGTGACCGAGGATAAACGTCAGCTGACGTTGTTGTTCAGTAGCTAGCTCAGAGATTATGGGCTAATGAAATTACTGATTTAGCAGGTGGGGGGGTTAACACTTTTGCATGCACTATATCTGTGTCACATTCTCATTGAGGGCTTAACCCCCCTAAAGGTCTGATCCTAGAATCGCCCCTGGTACCATGTCTGAGTGGAGTCAAGGGGATTAGCTCCAGAGACTCCAACCCTGTCTCCTCCCCGAAGGTAAAGCTAACACTAAGCTACTGTAAGCTGTTTATTAAGTTTCCTTTTAGCAAAATACTAAGTGAATTTCATTCCTTCTGGAAAACAGTGTAGCATATGTCTAGGGTTTTTATTGTGAAAGGTAAGAACAGAAAGAGTGTCTCTGGTAAACGCTGCCTTTTTCAAGGTTGAAAGGAGTAATACAGGTTGCCGTCTGTACAGTCTGTGGTTCGAAAAGCAGCCTCCATGTTGTTTTGGATGATCCCATGGTTGAAAACTGGATACAGCGTTCAAAGCCCCGTTCATTCCAATTAGAGTTGGAGTCTTCTGCTCTGCTTCCGCATTGTGCGGCCCAAAACCTCATGATGGACATGCGCACTACAGTGTTGCCAACTCTTTTCGCATGCGATTGCACACAATCTCCTCTCATTCAAGTATTTTTTTGGACAGCAATAGGCTAGCGTTTTCCCCCTGCTTCCAGTCTTTGCTAAGCTAGGCTAAGCACATCCTGTACTGTATGTGGGTGTGTGTGTGTGCGCACATGCACAGACCCAGTGCTGGACTCGTAGGTTTTTCCTAGGTGGCAGTCTTCGGGTGGTGAATCTAGATCATGCCAGAAGTCAGCAAAGCAGTGATTGCCGTCCGTGTGAGAACGTTCAAAACCATAGTCACTACACAAACCACAGGAACACAGACATCATAATTAATTTAATTAATACAATTAGATTATTTTTTGAACCACTCATACACAACGAAATGTGCTGGTCTAAGAAAATAATGGTTGGATGCACCGGAGGAAACAGAGATTACGTAGGTTTAGTATGGTCACGTCCAGTTTAATACTAATTTAGAGCATTATATGATTTTAATAGACACTTAATAGATAGATAGGTGATGGTATACATGTACCTATGCATTCAAATTGTGCACATTTAAATACTAAGTTTGTCATTGTGACAGCCAAAGAGCCTGTGGCCTTGTTCTTTGTGCTGTGTGAATGCTTGTGCACTTGAAGGTACTGGGCCGCGGTGATAACGAGATAACTGGGAGCACCTGGCCACTGCTCCCACGCTACTTAACCCCGTCTGCCCAGAGCATATGGTTACATTTAAATGATTGATTTAAAATGTAATAACACTAACATAAAAAAAACTTAAAACTATTGTAAGTGAAATACAATCACACTTTACACCGTTTAGCTGTCAGCATTTTAACCATGTTTAAGCCAGCTAATGTTACCACCCAATGGTAGGCTAGCATTACCTGCTGTATATTAATTAGCGTCACGCCCTAGGCAGTTTAAATTCATTTTATCTCAATGGTTGTAATCTTTACACATTTAAATAGATTTTTAACCGATTCACAATGCATAGTTACATCCCTAATAAATAAATAAATATATATATTCTCCCTCTCTCTCTCTCTCTCTCTCTCTATATATATCTCTATATATATATATATATATATCTCCAGTTTTCAGATACAATAATCTATTATTGTCATTTATCTATCTGTGGAGTGCTCACCAGTTGAAGTCTTGCTCGGTGCATTGGCAGGGTTTGGTGGTGAGAGCTGATGTGTAGCTTTTTCCTTTGATACAGAACGCTGTGTCCTGCCTTTTCCGGAAACTCCTTTCCTGGCCCATAATGCACTTCTCTCCCTGAGGGTGACCATATAGAAATGACAATTCAGTTTTAAAAGCATAAATGTACTTTAATTAAGTGTGTCTGTACCGTATTTGTGTGTGTGCATTACCTGCAGGTCTGTGAGCTGCCAGGACACGTAGTCAGACTCAGTACACTGACGGGGGAAAGACTGCCTGAAGTCCACTTTGACTAACTCCCAGTCTGACCTGTAGCTGATGTGGCCAAACACACTGCGAACACACAAACGATGCAAAACAGCTGTATTCCAATAACATAACTACCAATGTCAAATCTAAATTAACAAAACTTGTTTTTTTACTACTCAAAGTTCATGACCATTGTCGTGGGTTGAAACATAAATCAAAAACTACAACTACAATAAAACATTTATGATACAATTTATAAAGATATACTCAGGCGATCTCCATGTTTTGGCCATGTTTTCTGTTTACATGTTGACTGTTTACTGGGAGTTTTATTTAAAAATACTATTAATTTTTCATATAGAAATGTCACAGATAAAGCTTTAAAAACATTGAAATAGTAGTAAAAATATGTATATTGATCAATGTGCATATATGAACAAAGAGCTCCATGCTCATATTAAAAGGAAACTACAAGGGCCTATAGGATTGGACTGACAATGGATTCCTCTGAATCTGAGGGAAGGATGTATGGCCCATTAGTGTCCACTGCCATCTGCTGGCTGTGTTGAAGCGATCTATCTGATCCTGTGGTAGTTGCTTGCACATATACTAAAAGTGGAACCAAAAGGGCAGATACTGCTCTTTGACGATGTGTGTGACTGTTTTTCCTCGAGGAAGACATGTAAGTAATGTGAAGAAATAAATAAAAGTCAACATGCTAAAGGGCCTAAATTCAGCAAAACAAGGACACACCAAGGCCCTGAGTAAAAGAAATCTTTTATAATGACTTTCTATATTATAACTAAGCAGTTATAATTACTTTCTTTGAATATAATGGGGATGTATCAGATATTGACTTCAGTTTTGACTGCAGTATTCTGTGCAGATGTTGGAGGAGAGAAGTCAAGGAAGTCCAACAGCCACTCTCAGAGTAGAAAGGAATGTGGCCATATCATGAGGGAGTTGCCACATCCTGTAGGTCAGACATCTCTTAACTAAGTGAGGGGTTACAGGGGAACTAGGACGCTCCTCCTTCAGAAAGTCGGCTGAAGAAGTCATTAGACCAGGATTGCGCTGAAGCAAAGGGCCAAAGAATCCTGGCCCCAACCAACCAATGGGATGAGGCGACACCCTGGAGTAGAATAGAATATCAACTGTCTGAACTTGGAAGTCTGGGCCATATTGCGGAAGCATTTGAGTGAAGCATGTAATCCTTTTGCTTTATTACTTATAATAAATAAAGGTCAAATGAGATAAGCTGTTGGGGCTTTTGTGACTTCCTCTCAATTAAAGAACACGACAATAACTAAATAAGTCGTTTTTGGCGAAAATAACATTAGCCTTGCTAAAATATTTTGTAAAAGCTCTAGTGTGATGGTAGAATGTGAAGATTGACAGCGACTGCTGCTGCCCTGGATAGTTGGATTGCAAATGGCAGTATCAGGGAGATATGGTGGCGAAATTCTGCTGTATAACCGGGACGACATATTGCTTTTGCAGCATATGGATTACCCAGCACCGGACTTGGACAACTGTGGGGAATTGATAATGAGACAATGCTTACCGGGGCCATAAACACTGGCGGAGGAAAGCACCAATGAGAAAGCAAGCAAGGAGATGGGGAGTGAGGCAGAGGCTGAAGAGACTCACTGGCACACACAAATGTCTGCCGCTCCTCAATATCATACTCGCCAACGTTCGCTCTTTACGCAAAAAACTGGATGAATTTCAGTCGGTGTACAAGGAGGCCAGCTTGATCTGCTTGTAGACCTGATCTAGAGCTGCTACCTCTGTCATTTAGACCCAAGTATCTCCCCCCTGAGTTTGGTCAGCTGGTTCTAGTACTTGTTTACATCCCCCCCTTCTGGCAACGTCACACGCGTGTCATAGGCCATTGCGTCTGTTCAACAGATTGAATGTGCATCTCCAGATTCCTCTGTTCTCATACTAGGGGATTTTAATGGCTACAGGATAATTAAGACACTACCAATTTACCAACAATGTTACATGTGCCCCCAGGGGTGACAGAACAATTTACCTCTGTTATGGGAATGTAAAGAATGCATATAAAGCACGCATAAAAAACCACCACTTAGGACTTAAGACCATAATATGATCCCTGCCTACCGCACAAACCTGCAGAGAGGGCGTGGCTAAGAAGCTGTTGAAAAATTGAGACAATAATCTGGTTGAGACTATACAGGGCTGCTTTGACTGTACAGATTGGGAGGTGTTAACACAAGGGAACAGCATTGAGGAAGCCACGGATGTAGTTACTCACTATATCACCTTCACAAGGTAATGATTGTCCACACAAACTGTTAAGGTATTCTCCAACAATAAACCCTGGATTACAAAAGCTATGAAATTAACTCTGAATGAAAAGAAAATTGCATTCAACTCAGGAAACATAATTGAGTCCAAACTTATTCAAAATAGACTAAACAAAGAAATAAAAGCAGCAAAGAGAGGGTACAAGGAGAGAGTTGGTAACTCTTTTGGGAAAGTAAAGCCAGGGATGCCTGGTGAGGTGTTAAAACACTGGCTGGCCTCCCTAACAACAACTCAACATCCTCAAATACCAATTTTACTGCAAGTGTGACCAGTACTGTGTACTCATGAGACGGAGAAGCTAATGGCTGAGCTCCCTCCAATGTTACCTACCCAAGTACAACTGGAGCTGTGACAGAGGGGGTGGAACTCATGCTGACAAGGATGAAAGGAAATAAAGCACCAGGACCTGACCAGATCTGTGGCCGATTGCTGAACGCCTGCTGCAGCCAGCTGGCTGGTGTTTTTTGTCATCTCCTCAACCGCTCCCTGTCAGAACATTCAATCCAATCACTCTGGAAATCTTAAACCATCTCAGACCTGCCAACATGTACGCATTTTTCGTACTCGGCACACATTTTGACCCTTAAGTACGCTTGTACGATTCGCTGCTCTCTAGGTACGCATTTTGTTGCATCTCGCATTTCGCCAGTTTCAGTTTCTGTGTAATCTACATCTATGACGTTGATTCTGCCGCTGAGCCACAGCGTATAAGTGGAGTGAAAAGCTTTCGGCCAATCAGAGCGCTGCATTTTAACCCTCCACCCACCTACCCCTCCTAGCCAAATGCTTCACGCGTTTAATTCAATTCAGTGCCTCAGCAAGCCAGGCTGTCCGGATAACTGTAGGCTTGCATGCCATGGCTGAACCGCCTCAAAAAAAGTTTCGGAACGATTTCTTAACAGGAGAGATGGCCTTGCCTCCACATGTCCAGGCTACCTCACATAGACAGTATATAGAACCTCATCACACGTTCTGCACCATGTGCAAGACAGACATTGACATCAGTCACCAAGGGGCAACAGGTAACAAACACAGTCCCATAAACAAATACTCCCCACCCCCCGAAACATAATATTAAAAATAAATGGATGATAAGAAAAAAACGTTCATAGTGTCCATCAGTGATGGGAGTAACACGTTACAATTCAGTGGTTGAAATGACTGCAGAGATGGTACATTTGCGATTATTTTTCGGAGTTGTTTTTTTGGAGTCGTTTACGCTGCGTTGAAGCGAGCTGTCCCTTCACTATTCCGTGGTCAGAACCAGAACCAGAGATGGTAACTGACAACATCTGTGTCCTGTCAGTGGCGACAGCAATGTGCCCGAGCAGCTGACAGATAACATGTCGGGAATTAATGTTTAGTCTTGCTACACGTAATATTACATTTTATCAGCGGTGGAAGGTAACAATAGCCTACCGTCGTCAACACAGTGCAACCTCACCTGGTAGGATGAAAACTGCTACAGATTGATGTCAACCCGTACCTGATCCTCTGGATTCTCTCATTCCTGACAGACAGACACCAGAGGATCCGAGTCAACAATCACCTTAGTTAATCCAAGACAGACTGGCTGTCATTCCAACAGAAGACTCCATCTCCAGCATTCCAACACACCCCAACTACTATAACATGTTTACAGACCTGCTGAAAAGGTCAGTCAGGCGACATATACCAAGAGGATGCCAGACCGAGTACATCCCCGGGCTGTCGGAAACATCCAGTGATCTACTGAAAGCCTACCATAGGGCATACCATGAGGACCCTTTCTCCTCCACCACGGAACCTGGAGAGATCCTGTTGAACAAAGTCGAAGGCAACTCTGGAAGGAGCTGATAGAAAACACCAATATGACCAACAACAGCAGGAAGGCATAGGCCACAATCCGCCTCCTCGGTGAAGACCATACCATACCGCCGGACAGCGGTACCAGACCACCCACAACCAGCCAGAGCCCTCACCAAACCCTTTGATCTACAAGAACTTGAAGCTGCAATTAGCACGCTGAAACCTGGGAAAGCAGCAGGAATCTATGACGTACTGGCGGAAATGATACAGCACCTGGGACCTAAAGCAAAGACCTGGCTCCTAGCAATGCTGAACTCATGCATGGCACAGAAAACAATCCCACCAGTATGGAGAAAGGCCAAGACTGTCGCAATTCCCAAACCTGGAAAGGATCCATCATCCTCAAAGAGCTACAGACCCATTTCCCTCCTCTGCATCACCTACAAGCTCTACGAGAGGCTATTGCTTTAATGCCTTATGCCACTTATAGACCCTAAGCTTACTAAAGATCAAGCTGGTTTCCGTCCTGGCCGCGCCTGTGCTGGGCAGCTACTAACCCTACCTAATCCAACACATTGAGGACGGTTTTGAGTGCAAACTCATCACCGGAGCAGCTTTCATAGACCTCACCGCTGCCTACGACACTGACCATGATGACTTTTTGACAAGACTGGCGACCTCGACCTGTGCCAAATCATCAAAAGCCTCCTCAGTCGCTTCTTGTCCAATTAAATGACAAGAAGAGCAAATGGAAAGCACAAAAGAACGGCCTACCACAAGGCAGCGTACTGTCCCCCCTCCTCTTCCAACATATACACTAATGACCAACCACTTCCCCCACAATGCCGCTGCTTCATCTATGCGGATGATCTCTGCATCACCACCCAACAGTAGAACTTCCAGAAGATTGAGCCTGTCCTGGAAGGTGCCCTCCAAGAGATGACAACCTACTACAATAACAACCACCTGAAACCCAACCCATCAAAAACCCAACTATGCAGCTTCCATCTTAAAAATCGAGATGCGAAAAAAGAACAGAACGTCTCATGGGATGGCCACAAACTCTCCAACCACCCCCACCTGTGTGAGTCACACTCGACAGAAAACTCTTTCAAAACTCACCTTCAGAACACCAAAGCCAAGGTCAACACTCGCAACAACATCGTGCGCAAACTGGTAAACTCAAAGTGGGGCCCCGATCCACCAACCATCCATGGAAACTGCCCTAGCCCCGTGCTTCTCCACAGCAGAATATGCATGCTTAAGCTGAAGCCACTCCCACCACACCAAACGGATTGACACAGCCCTCAACGCACTGATGCTCTGCACAAATATAGTTCCTAATTGATAAATAAAGTTCATTGAAATGAATTGAATCAGGTTTGGGTCAGTGTATCTTTTGGTCATTCGATTTTCATTTCATAAACGGATATTAAAAAAAAACCCAAAAATGGTTATTTGATTTTCATTTTAAAATACAAAATTTGAAATTGAAATACAAGGCGTTTTTTCCTTTTCATTGTCAAAAGGGAATGTGGAAATTTAAAACATGCTTCAATTTTAATTTTCAATTTCATATAACAAAAAATTAAATCACAAAACCGAAATGAAAAAATGCCAATTTTTTCATATTCTGAGACCGGATGTTGCATTTTCAAGGCAGTAGCACATTCTCTTAATACATCCATGACTAGCACCGGTGGAGCCGACCAGTTTAGCTTTAAACCAGGCTGCAGTTGAGGGAAACTATAGCCTAACTTCCTGAGCGACTGATCATCCGTTTTTTGCACCTCTTTACATAAACATGGCTATGAAATACATCATGAAATACATAAATGAGGCATACATATATATTAGTCATTATAGTTCAATAGCCTATATGTTTTACATATATATTTATTTCAGGGGACTTTTATTTATTTCCGTCTATTTATTTGCACGTTATGTTCAAAGGAAGTTTGGTTATCTCACAGACTCAGACTAAAAGCAACTAGCAAGCCTGTCTGACATCAGTGCATCAAAGCATATCACTATCTGCAAAGAAAAGAAAATATGAACATGAGCGCAGCAGATGGTCCGATTCCCAGCTTAGCTAGAGCGGGTAACGCTAGCTCTGCAGACGGACCAGAGTCAGTCAGCACCGGGGAGCGAACACAGAGCGAACCGGGGACCCAGGTCACAGGTTAGGTTACACCTGCTAGCTAGCTGCAGCGGCAGCAGTGAACATTATAACATTAGACCCAGCACCGGAGGTCTGATCCCCATGATCTGATCCCGAACCGCCGGTGACTTTCTGCCAGATCAGCAAGCTTAACGGCAGCAACCGAAAGTTTGCTGGGATCAGACTTTGGCGCTGTACGGTAACGTTAATGTAACAGTAACGTTACAGCTGTGAACTGAAAGTCAAGTCCTCAGCTGGTTTGCCAGTTGGTAGAGACAGAGAATCAGAGGAAGGCAGGAAGAGAGGGTTATAAAGAAATGTGACATTATGAAATAAAAGTCCCTCCAAGCATTATCAAGAGTATAGCTGGGTTTTCAAAGTCATTTTAGCCTGGGCTGAAAGCAACACTGACAGTGGTAGCCTACACTGGCGCTGTTGCATTGGAAATGACAACATCCGGTCTCTGAATATGAAAAAACGGGCCTTTTTTCGTTTCTATTTGAGTGATTTTATTTTTTGTTATAAGAAATAGAAAATTTTAAATTTCTCTCATCCCCTTTTGACAATGAAAAGGAAAAAAACGCCTTGTATTTCAATTTCAAATTTTGTATTTTAAAACGAAAATCAAATAACCATTCATTTTTTGTTTTTTAATACCTGTTTATGAAATGAAAATCGAATGACCAAAATATACACTGACCGGTTTGGCTCCAGGAGTAAGTCCCAGTTTCCATATTCTGACCATGTCGGACCAATTGTTAAAAAATCCACAAAGTTTCAACCCACCTACAAATTTGACTGCTGGACCATGTGTTTATTTGTCCCAAACAGCAAATGTCCCAACGGTATGTTGCGGTTTTTCTGTATTGTTAGCTAGCAATAGCATTTTTACCAGCAGTGACTACAATGCTGGTATTGTGTTCACCTTGTAAGTCTGTGTGTGAGTGTGTGTCATCACAACATGTAGTCCTGAAAATACCTACTATAGCGGGAACTACGACAGAAGTGGATTTGAGCTTTACTTTACACCCCTGGCCAAATAACCTGTAAAAAGGCAAATTAATATCTAAAATTTCCCAAAATGTTGAAATTTAAGGGGCAAAAAGTTCAAAAAAGCATCTCAATCAGGGCCGGTAGTTTCATGCCTTAGACTGGCCTACTTTACTTCACGACTGATTATATTAAAATAATGTAATTAAAACTTTAGTATATAGGTCTGCAATAGCACACTGTTCTCTACAGCCTTTCCAATTCACTGCAAATATTGCTTTACAATGTAGATTTATAACATTTACCATCTTTACAACAACACAATGCTGTTCAACAATATGATCATCTATTTTCTGTGCAAATAAGTGTTCACAGATATCCAAACCTTAAAATGAAATAAAATAAATAAAAATATAAAATAAAAATACTTTTTAATTCCACACTGACAGCAGCTATCCCCTGCATACTACTGACTCTGTTTCTGACACTAAATCAAATTTTAAAAATTGTCATAATTCACAGTACAAATCTCCCCTTTTTACAAAGTCGAGTCACTTTCATTCATGTAGTGCAGAATCATCTGGCATCATTAATTATCTCATGGCCTTTTTTTTAATACAGAGCAGGTCTACACTATACTCTTTATTAATATTCACTCACTCAATGAGCAATCCTGCCTGCCCACTCTGCAGTTATGAGCTCATGGCTGGTGATTGGTACGGTCTCTTCATTGTCCCTGTAAGCAGCAGACTGGACTAGTGGCTGCTGCTGACGAGCTACAAGAAAAAGTTTCATAAATATGAATGCTGGTTTGCAGACAACGCTGTATTATGTTTTGCCGCTAGCATCCTGTACTGCTCCTAACTAGCTTACCCGTGTCATTGTCTTCATCTGGCGTTTCACTCTCGCTGGTTTTAATGAAAAAGTTGCTCAGTTTAGCACACCCAGCCGCGTCACTTTCTAGAGCTTTCCTTTATTTTTTTTCTCGCGTTTTTAGCATCGCCTTTGCGCTTTCTATCAGTTTTCCCTCCATCTCTCCATCCAGGACCTGTACCGGTCCAGGGTCAGAAAAAGGGCAGCAAAAATCTCTGCAGACCCCTCACATATTTTTATATTTCTTACTACATACTATATGTTAAGGGAGTGTTGTACTTTGAGAGCAAAGAGTAACCAGAGTCAAATTCCTTGTTGTTTATGCAAACCTGGCCAATAAAGTTGATTCTGATTTTGATTTTATAGCTTCTCCCGATTAGCCAATCCAGGCCTGTTCTCAATGATCATATGTCATCATCAGATGGTATAATGTGTGTTCTGAAAATTTGTTCATACAGTACAATTATGAATAACAAAATACTATTATATACTATTTTCTGCTCTGTATTTAAAGGTGTTTTCCCTTCTCCTCAGCAATTACAACACAAAGTCCTCATCCACCCCGAACCTGGCCATTGAATCAAATCAGTGGTATCCTAGTCTTTGCTTTATGTTTTGAATAATACAGAAACAGCATTCAAGTTGGATTACAGGCAGGACTGGTTAACCTCATTTAAATCCCAAATCACCTGTTTTTCAAAGACTCAAGTCATCATGCATTTATTTGTCCACTTAACAGCTGGCTTCCTTTGAAATTCTGGTTATGATGTTCCGTATATGATGCAGTCATTGAAAGCTCCAACACACAGAGCATATTACATGTGGATTATTACTATACATACTGTATGAATAGATTCTTCTACATTAAAATCATACAGGAGCAAAGCCTTGAAAAAAAGTACTCCTATTTCACCTCCCAGAGCTAACACCCCATCCTTTCCACTAGATGGTGATGTCTTACAGGTAATGTCTACCATTCTGAACGCTGCTGTCTTTTCCTTGTGTGTCAGTCAGAACATTTCGTACCCACTGTTACTATCACAAGATTGTGGTTCGATCCCAGGCTTCTCTGGCCACATGTCAAAATATCCATGAGCAAGACACTCAACCCTAAGTTGCTCCCCAGATGCTGTATGTATAGCTGTCCACTGCTCCTACTACTAAGGATGGGTTGAACGCAGTAATGACATTTCACTGGTTCACATGGTACTATGTGTGTGTGTGACGATTAATGAATAAAGTTTCAGTTTCAGCTTTTCTCAGTTATGAGTCACGTCTTTGTACTTATTTATTGTATCATTGTAGTTGCTGTGCATCTCTCTCTCTCGCTCTGCCCCCCAACTGCTGGAGGCAGATGGTTGCCCACCTGAAGCCAGGTTCCGTTCAAGGTTTTCTGCCTCAAGGAATATTTTCCTTGCCACTGTCACACCAAATGCTATTGCTCTTGGGGGAATTGTTTGATCTCTGTAAATTATAGAGTGTGTGGTCTAGATCCTGTCTGTAAAGTTTCATGGGATAACTTCTGTTAAGATTTGACTGTCAGGGTTTTGGTATTTTGTTCCGTCTTATTGTGGTAGTCTTGTTTTTCTGTTATGTTCCGTTTCCTGTTTTATTTTGTAGTCTGTCTTGTCTCCCTTGTCTTGTCCAGTTACTTCCTGTCTTTGTTTGTTTCCAGCCTTTTTTGATTGTTCTGCCCCACCCTGATTTGTTTCACCTGTTGTGTCACCTGTCCAGTGTTAGTCTGCGTTACCTGGTGTATTTAGTTCCTGTTCTGTCTTTGTCTCTTGTAGGATCATTGTTTATTCTGTTGCCTGTTAGTGCTGTTCTGTATCTTCGTGTCCTGACCTGTCGTGGCTACTCTTGTCCTGCTTCCTGGTACGCTTACCTTGTATTTATTTGTCGAGTAAATTTTGCCTACCTTTGGACTTTTGTTTGTAGTTTTGTTAATACATTTTTAACTGCATTTGGGTCCAAGCCTCACTATTCCAGCTGAAACGTGACATTGACACTACAAATAAAATAGAATTGAAAGTTCGATGATTCGATTAGTTTGCTCATTAAAACTATGTATTGTTAATGCTGTCCCTTTCATGCTTGGTTGTGAAAGGGTGAGTTCACTCAAGTTACAAAAAGTGACTCTGCAATAACTCTGAGCTAAGTGGCTCCTGTAGTCAGGTGTGCTTTGCAATCCATGATGCGGCAGAGCATGCAAACTGTAGCAGCATGCAATTTTTTTCTCTCAGAAATGGACTGCGCTCAAGCTTGCCTTCACTCACATTTACGTGGTCAAACTTATGAAGAATACTAAAAGTCAAAGATAAAATGTATATAAAGATATAGGCCTATATTAAAAATATGTATTCAGGTTTTGCCAGCGCTCTATGTTGGCTATAGTAACGTGTCAGTTTCCAGCTGTGTAGAATGTGTATCCATGTTTTAGAATGCAGTTGCAGTCAGCGCAAATGCATTTGCTATAAAGACTAGAACAACCTAGAAAACAATGTAGGCAACTCGGGAGAGAGCTGAAAATCCCTGCATGACTTGATTGTCTTAATTGTTTTTCAAATCATAGACTGATTCTGTTAAGACAAGCTTATGAATTGACAGCACAGTGCGCCGCTATCTTTGTTTAAGTTCATCTAGTTCACCCAGCAGTCGATCCCTCTTTCTTCCTGCAATAAATGTTAGATCATCAACATGATAGATCAGATACTGTTTTATTTTCACGCTATGTGAGCAATATATGTGACGTTTATGATAAATACAGGTAAATTAAAAGCTATTTCAGCATTGAAAATGTTTTAGAAAAAGACGTCAAGTGTGGTATAATCAGACGTTTATTTGAAATTTAAATCCTGGCGCCATGCCTGACATGACACCAAAACAATCTGATCTATATACCACAAGTAGTTGGTGAGAAAATGTGTCTAGTATTTCGGTGAACGTTTTCTCCCAGTCCAGATATGTACATTATGGTGCGTTACTGCTCATCTTGCACACAGTAAAATCAGTTATTTTTTAGCATGAAGTTTAAAAATCAACTATTGCTTTGTTTGTTAGCACTTTTTTTCAAGTTTGAGAAGCTACTCCACAGCCATAGGAGCTCTATTAGTGAACAAACACAACTCCAATCAGCTAAGTGGAAAGAAATCAACATTCATTAACAGTGGAAAACCTCTTCCTTTAGTCTTATAAATAGAAGAGCTAAGAGGGAGCAAACATTACCACGAATATGTTTGCAAGTCATTTCCAGGAGAGATGCAGGCATTTGTTTTTCAAAGGATGTTCATTACAGTGCATGGTGCAGGGAAATACAATAGTGAAAATGTTTTTTCAGTAGCAATAAAATGGCATGATGCTCTCAGACAGCAGCATGTGCAGTATAAGCACATTGAGTCTGTCCAGTCTCTGATTTGTCCAGCAGCCATTAGTATGAGTGGTGGACAATCTCTGCTTCCCCCACCTGTCCTTGGTGCTAAATCACTGCTCAAAGACTTCATTATGGGATGGCAGGCGGTGCCGTCAGAAATCGAAACTCAGTGGCAAGGAAATAAACCCTGTGTCAGGGTACAATGGCGGGCTCAACTCAGAACACAGAGTAAAAAGGCAAGTGCGTTCATTTTCCAGAGAACAACGCAGGCAACTGTACAAAATCGGCAGGCAGAAGACGTGGTCAAAAGTACAAAACAAAAGGTCTGGTAACACTGGAACAAATACACACTGGGAAATGACGCTGGAGAGTGAGACACACGAGGTACCTTAACAATCTGGCAAAGAGTAAGTGAAACAAGGGGAGTATATATACACTGGGACTGGGGAAGACACATTAGGGCAGGGACAGGTAATCACACAGACGGGAAGACAAGTGACCTGGAACAAAGACAGTCTATTTCAAAATAAAACAGGAAGTCCATGAAAACAAACAAACACGCAAATTAAGAGCGGGAGCTGGACGTGACACCCTGGCTAATCTGTCAGACATAAACTGCTCTCAACACCCCTCCTTGGCTGCTGACCCTGGAGCCAGATATGTATGTGTGTGTGTGTGTGTCTTGCACATGACAAATAATTGTGTGTTTAAGTGTTCAAGTTTCTTCTCCTTGTGTGGTACTGCCTGTCTGTCGATGTGTGTGGCCATCTCTTTGCCCTTCTCAGCAGATTACAGCTGGGAACCGGCCTTATCTCTGGGCCAAGGCCTGGAGTCTGAGATGATGTGACAAGTCTCACTCCAGCTAACTCACTGATGAAGAGATTGGGAAAAGAGAGGGAGAAACTATATTTCTTAAACATAGAAGAGGAACGCTTGAACGCTACATCAACAATATCAGACGCTGCTGATAACCAACATTTTGTGCCAATATTCAGTAGTATTAATTTTCACCAGAAGAGTAAGGCACAGAAAAATTGCTCCTGATGCTGCGCCACCGGTGTGTCAATGTGTGTGAATGTTTATCTGATGGTGGCACCCCTGTATGGCATCCTCGGCCACCAATGTATTAATGTGTGTGAATGGTTCCTGTACTATGTAATGTAAAAGCGCTTTGAGTAGTTGTTGCAAACTTTGCTGTCCCTAAATCTGAACCACTATTGTGAGGAAAAGTACATTTTAGCTCACTCAACATTAATATAGCAGCAACGTTTCTGTGTAAAAGGTCCGCCAGTGAATAGAAGACAAGCCCGATGTTACCTTTGTAGAGCGGCTCTCCATTGCGCATACACACCACTCATGTTCTGCTCGTCATGCCCGGTGTAGCCAGACACATACATGCAAACGGTCTGCATATGTTACACATTCAGTGTAGCCTGCTCAGTGACCTAATTTAGGATTCTAGTGGCCTAAGGGTAAAAGCTCTTCCTGACTCTCTCAGTGCCAGCCTGTTGTATCCGGTACCTTCTTCCCGACCTTAATAGGGAGAAAAGGCTTATTAAGTTATTTATTTGGTGGCTGGGATCTTTAATGATTCTCATAGCCTTTTTTCTTGCAACACCACTTATTGTTCAGCCAAACTAACCACTCTTTGCAGGGCCTTTTGGTCCTATTCGGTGCTGGTTCCATATCAGACAGTAATGTTCCCCGTCGGGACACTCTTGATGTGTATTTAATGGGGGGTACCTGGAATTTCCTTAAGCATCGGAGGTAAACAGTACCACGGAAATCCAGAGTTCTTGCGAGAGCACAATTTGAATTTGCTAAGTGAGTCACTCTGGCATTGAGTAATGATCTATGCCCTTGTAGCCAAGCTTCACCAATCACATCGGTGTATCTGGGTTAGGGTTAGCCTAACCCTAACCCCCTCAGATTGGACAGATAGTCTAGCTAGCTGTCTGGATTTACCCTGCAGAGATCAGAGGAGCAGTTAACCATAGTCCTCAGAAATCGACTGGAGTTCAGAATGCCAACACAGAGACAGAGGAAGGTGAGGGACATCCGGCTGAAAATGAGGGACACCCGGCAGAACTTCCGGCGGACCAAACTAACCCGTGAATGAACAGCAACGATAGAGACTATATAGGTGGTAACCTTTATAGACCTAAGGTTACCATCTTAGGCCTATTATGGATGTTAACAAGTAAACATTGGGTGTTGTCCACAGCTTGTATATTAAAATGTTTAGAATGTAAGATTTAGCACGCTGTCATGTTAGCATAGTATAATTCTGAAATGGAAAAAGGCATCACACACATTTAACATGTTAGCAGATTAGCAATGCAGCATTAACCCTCTGGGGTTTAATGGTGTGTAAAATGTATTTCATGATTTTTTAAATAACTGTTAAATAAGTATTAAGTTAAAGCTGAGACTGACTAACAGTCAGCATTTGTTTGTACACTTACTCCTAATACACTTTCAAGTCTTGGGCAAATGGAAAGTTTAGGCCCATTACTAGAGTGCTAGATGGAGAGTCAAGAGATCAGACATTACGAATGTCTGTGCAAAATTAAACAAAATGGTTATGATATGTCCCTCTGGTTGAAAAGGGTTTGACTGACTGACACAAGGCCTAATTCCTATAAATAACATGTGTAAGCCTACTACCGATCATTTCTATAATAAATGTAATCAATCTAATAACCTATGCCAAATAAAAAGTGCATGACCGGCTACTAAAACAACCTGCCCTAGACTGCTGTGCTAAACTAAGCATAGTGGAGCCTGACAAAGAGTCCAGCAGAGACAGGGAGACCGAAACACAGTGCACAGGAGTGCAAAAATGCTCTGCACCTAGTAATAAAATGTCAGAGTGGAGAAAAGTGAGACAGGGAGGGAGAGCAGAGCATGCATAAAGGCCTCCTCTCCCATCAACCTCTGCTGTAACGGCAATCAAACTTTCTGGAGGTGAAGAGAGAGAGGACAGCTTTGCAGGAAATCAAGAGTGACCAGCTTCTGTTAACGTCACGAAATTGGGCACCCCGCTCCAACAGACCGAGAGGGAATTGTTGTGATGGGAGAGAAATTTCAGCTCCCTTGAATGTAGTGTGTGGGCCGGCAGGGCTCTAGGATGTGTAAAAGGTTGACAGAAGGTTTGACCTATTGGAGATGTACTGTGTGTTTAATTTATCATTCCACAGAGATTTCTTGAGTCAATATACTAGAATGTACACTTTATCCTGTAATGGAAGCTCAGATTTGGAAGTGTTTCTGTCAAGATGTCTTCAGACCATTTAAGATTAAACTGCACCTATGACTTTCATTTTATTATTCAAACAGCAGTTTGAAAGTTAACATTTTTCTTTTAGAAATGGGGGTTTCACTCACGTCATAACCAGGGTCTCGTCTCCTGGCTCACTTAAGAGTCCATCGACGAACACAGAGGTGCTGGTAAAGTTGTGAACAGTCCAAGTCCGTCCTTCATCAATACTAAATCTGTGAAGAAACAGACAGTGTTCACAATCACCACATTAATAAGTCTCAATGAGCCATCGTTGTTTTTAGAACAGCCTTGCACTAGAGTTAGTAATGACTATAAGAAACACCACACTCCTAGGATTTGACCATCTTTCAAACCCTGCCCCTTGTCAATTAAAACAAGGGCTGTGATGAAAACAGCATCAACGCAATACCGGCGGTGACCTGACACTCCCGCAGCAAGGATGTCGTCACTGCATTTTTTATTTTATATACCTTCTTGCTGGTGAAAGTTACAGGAGAACAGATGTGTGATATGAAATATAATGAAAACAATAATCATTATTTAGGTATCCTAATCGACTGTCTGCTATCGTGTATTCAAGAGATTACGGAGAGAGAAAAAAACTTGACAGGCTTAAGTTGCTCGTCACTTTAGCTTTCCACAAGAATTAATGGACAGTCCATTACACGTATGGGGGATTTCTTTTGTGTGTCTGATTATTATGAATTATTTCTAAAGGAAATATTTAATATAATACACAGTAGGGACGGCAGACATTTCTCCGTTCTCAGCTGAGGTGGACACATTAACGTTACCATTGTGTTTTGCCATTGCACTTTGCACAGCTAGCGGAGTTTCCTTCTGCTTATAGATATTCAACAGCAGCTAACGTTAACCTACCGCTAGCTAGTTAACACTATACTCGACAGCAGCTAACGTTAGCCTACCGCTAGCTAGTTAACACTATACTCGACAGCAGCTAACGTTAACCTACCGCTAGCTAGTTAACACTATACTCGACAGCAGCTAACGTTAGCCTACCGCTAGCTAGTAGCTGGATTAAACACGGTTAAAATGCTGACAGCTAACGCTAAACAGTGTAAAGTGTGACTGTGTTTTACTGTAGAGGATTCAACACCGGGATGTAACAATCTGCAGCTGCCGTCGGAGAAACAACACAGACGGTGCGTTCAATGAAACTGGTAAACTACAGCCTCGTGGTGCATTTGAAGTTATTGTAAATGTCCTTTTCCTATCAGGTGGTTGTTTTTGTCGTTCAACAGCAATTTACTAGTGAAATAAGTTATTGTTATTGTTATACATTATTATTAAATCATTTCATTTTGACCATATGGCCTTAGCAACAAACAAGCCGACTGTTGTTTAGTACCCTTTTTTTTTAACTTTCTTAAAGCACCCATATTATGCTCATTTTCAGGTTCATGATTGTATTTTAAGGTTGTACCAGAATAGGTTTACATGGTTTAATTTTCAAAAAACACCATATTTTTGTTGTACTGCCCCGCTCTCTCACTGCTGCAGATCCTCTTTTCAGCTGGTCTCTGTTTTAGCTACAGAGTGAGACCTCTTTTCTTCTTCTGTACTATCTTTGATTGCACTCGCACATGCTCAGTAGCTCAGATGTAGATCATGTCAGCTAGCTAGCTCCATAGACAGTAAAAGAAAGGCTGTTTCTCCACCTTCAGTCAGTTAAAAGGCAGGATTAGCTGGGAGACTTCTTCTAAATGAGGGCGCACATGGAAGTAGTTCTTTTGTAGATTATGGTGAACTTGTGTGTGTTGTAGCAGTGCTTTGCTATTGAGAACGAGGTAGCATGCTAGCGTTAGCATTAGCATTCTAATGCTACGAGCTAACGGTTGCGGTTAGCCAGCTCGTTTCGGCTTGTGACGTCACAAGCCATGCCGATTTTGAACAGCTCACTCGAAGACTGAAGGCAGGACACATTCAGGAACCGTATCTCACTCAGAAAAGCATGGATGGGTTTTTTACAAAGTTTGTATGTGTGTGGAAGCACCAGAGACACAAAAGAACACCCCAAATCCCAGAAAGTGTTTTTTCATAATATGGGCACTATAAAAGTATCTGTTCAGGCACCATTAATTATGTATGCGATTAATTAATTACAGAGTATGTAATTAATTAGATTACATTTTTTAATCGATTGGCAGCCCTAAATATAAAATAAAATAGTATGAAATCATTACGAAAATAAAAGTAGATTGATATAACACAATGTGAATTTATTTAATCCTACGAAAGGATAATATATAATGTAATACCTGTGTAAAGGAAATGTAATACTTTGTGAATGAAATTTCAGACTTTTAAGGCCTTATTTTTAAAATATTGAATTTAAGACTTTCTTAAAACTCTGCTAAGACTTCACACAATCACCTCAAGGGACCAAAACAGTCACAAATTCCGGCATACTTCTAAAACTACTTTTTACAACAAGTACAATCATGAAATACATTGTACTTAGATAGTATTCTAGCTGAACTTGTGCTGAATAGAAAAAAGTACTAAAAATACTGCTTAGATTTGTTCAAATTGACAACAATATCAGAGCATGCCAAAATCCTCTGTGTCTGAAAACACCCTTAGACCCCAGAGAGTTACCTTAAAGGTCATCCTCTGTAGGGATTAGTTCTATACTGACACTAGAACGATCAGCTGAGCAGTCAGTGGTACAGTGGGCACTTTTTGTGGACGGAAATGAATTAAGTTTCATTGTAGCTTGTTTTGCCGCTGCCGACTGCAGCAGTCTTAATACTGGACCAATGTCAAAGTCACTTAGACATAAAAACATAGGAACACAGGGTCCAGGTTGGAAAAAAAAAAGTTGCCTTTCAACTCGTCGGAATCACAGATGACACCATAGCAACTGTCAACAACAGAATCTTATTTCACTGGTTTCACAAATAAATGGTCATTATACAAATTTGCTAGTCTGCAGTATGTAGACCTAGCTTACAAAAAGTAACAAGCTAGTGAAGAGGAAAATGTTTATGTGCTGCTGGACAACAGTCTAGTCCTAGTCCAGTGTTGGCGGAGACAAATTACTATTTAAAAAACAAACCAATCATAATCTGTTTCGCTTTTTACTGTTAACTAATAATTGGCGCTTGTAGAACTGTTGTATAAAAGCAAAAAGGCCTTGTGCCTTTGACCAAAGCAAAGCAGTGATGATATTCAGTACAACAGTACTCCTCTCGTGTGATATTGCTTAAATAATATCTCATCCTGTTAAAGGATAGGATAGGATTAAGGATTGCTATTCATATGTTGACATAATGTAACAGTAATCTTACTTGAGTATCTTGAGTGGAATAGAGGTGTCCTTGATGGCAACAATGACCCCACCGTGGTCCAGGTACAGGATGTGATGCTCCTCCTCGAAAACCTTAAAGTAGAAAGTTGGAGGTAAAATGACAAGAAAATCCTATTACTAAATGTAATAATATATTGTTATAAGTCAGTCCAAATTATGTTAACATTTTAGAAGTGTTCTTAATTTGGTACAAGTCATACTTTGGTGTACAGTATGGAGTAAAAGAAAACTGGACAGATCTAAAATTTGACTTTTGATGATGAGAGGGAAAGTGTAGAGAAGGCTAGGAACAGCAAAGAGGGAGTGAAGAGGGAAAAAGACGAAGAGAATGTACCTGTCTCCACGTCTTCCCGCAGTCTGAAGTTATGTACATCTCTTCCTTATACTCTACTAGTTTGGAGCCAAGGTTACCTGAGGGAGAGATCAAGAATTTTAAAAGCAGGCAGGGAGTTTTATATGAGGCATGCAACAACAAGAATTAAAACAGTCAGGGAAGAACATAGAAGTGGAGAGAACCGATGTGAGGAGACTAGCCAGTAAATAACCAAACAAAGACAAAGTCAAATGCAGTACAGTAGGTTTGAGGATATCCCTCTTAGAACTATTTTAGGGGCTTTACTTTTTGATTATTCTTTAAGCAATTTACCGAATGGAAAGAATGGTGGTAGCGGGGGAAAGGAAATAAAGGGTGGGACGTAACCGCCCTCTTAAAGCATTATTTTGACTCTTCAGAAACCTTTGGGTGACGTCATGGGTGAGGTCACGGCTACCATGTCTATTTTTTTATACAGTCTATGCTCTAAACACAACGCTACACACATCCACACACAGAGACAGACCTGCAGGGGCACCGGTGCGACCAACAGTGATGGGAGTAACGCGTTACAAAAGTAACACAGTAATGTATTCCTTTTTGCCGTAACGCAGTAATATAAACACATTACTAATTAAATTTCGTAAATATTATACTTGTTACAATCTCAGTAACGTGAGTTACAACGCATTTTAACGCAACATTTAGTGGTGGTTGTTTTTTTAAGAATTCTCCAACAACGTGAAACATTTCGGCACAGAAAAAAAAAAGTCTGTGAGTGTTATTTCCTGTTGCTGGATCCGGTGGTTGAGAAGACTGCAGAGACGCAAACATTTGCGACATGGACATTATTTTCAGGAGTTGTTTACGCTGCGTTGAAGCGAGTTGTCTCGTCACTGTTCCCGTGGTCAGAACCAGAGACGGTAGGCTAGGGACATCTGTGTCCTGTCAGTGCCAACATCAGTGTTTTTTTATTTTATTTAACCGGGTAGGCCGTTGAGAACAGGTTCTCATTTGCAACGGAGACCTGGCTAAGAAAAACGTAAGCGTGCGAGACAACATACAGTTTCACATTCAATACAATACAGGAGTACAGAATACAATATGCTACATAAAGACTAAATAAAGTGCAGATTAAGTAGGCATTACAAAGCTGGCACAAATGTGTGGTGTAAGTAAGCCGAAGGATATGCGAAAGTGATATGGTGATAACACAGTATACATTAATAGACGGTCTGTATCACCGCTTAAAGGGTCAAAATACAGATATTGCAAATTGTGGACCAGTTAGTGATTTAGAACAGTTATAATGCAATATGCATAGATCTACTGTCTGTAAGAAGCTAAAACGTAATGAAGAGCAAATATACAGTTAGTGCAGGTCGTGGTCTAGTTCATGATGTAGATCAGAAATAACGCAGTAAATATGAAAGACAGTCTATACGAATGCTGAATGTAGTAAAGAGTCAATATACAGTTAGTGCAAATATAACAGAATTATACAATATACAGAAGAGTATAATATATCAATCAATATACAGAAGAGTAGATGAGTGGTGCAAAAGGGCAGGTGCAGATGTGCATCTGAGCAAAAATGCAGTGGGGCATGACAGAGATAATGGAATTAGGGTATGCAAAAACAGGGTGTGCAAAAACCAGTGCATGAATTTTGGATATGGAGAGTAGTTAACACTTACAGTGATCGGATAGGAGCACAGACAGACGTGCTTTAAAGGCACTTAGTGGGATTAGGATTTTGAGTTTCAGGTTTTTTTTGTAATTCATTCTAGTCATTTGCAGCTGAGAACTGGAAGGAGTGACTGCCAAAGGAGGTGTGGGCTTTAGGTGATATAACTGCTCGAGCGAAGGCTGCGGGTGGGTAAAGCTATTGTGACCAGTGAGCTCAGGTTGTAGATGAGTTGGTACCAGTGAGTTAGTGTGTAACGAGGGCCAGCCAACTAATGTATAGAGGTTGCAGTGGTGGGTGTTAGAAGGGGCTCTTGTTAAAAAAAATATGGCACTATGGTAGACAACATCCAGTTTTTTTCAGGAGAGAATTTGAGGCAGTTCTGTAAATGACATCAAGTCAAGAATTGGTAAAATTGTCATTTTCACCAAGGTGAGTTTGGCAGGATGAGTGAAGGAGGCCCTGTTGCGGAATAGGAAGCCGAGCCTGGACTTATCTTTAGATTGAAGGTGGTCTATGTGTTGCTCCAAGGAGAGGGAACTGTCTAACCAGACACCCAAGTATTTGTACACCGCCACATTTTCTAGTTCCAACCCATCCAGCGTGGTAATGCTAATCGGATAGGTAGGGGTGGGTAGCGATCTATTGAAAAGCATGAACTTGGTTTTTCCAGAGTTTAGGAGTAATTGGAGGTTTCGGAAGGAGTTGAAGCTCTCCTGGAGGTTTGATAGAACCGTATCTCTGCCCGAGCGACTGACAGATAACATGTCGGGAATTAATGTTTAGTCTTGCTACACATATCATTACATTTTATCAGCGGTGGAAAGTAACTATACCGTAGGCTACTTTGATTCAATTGTAAGGTGCTTTTAATTGAGTATTTTAATTTTCTCCTACTTATTAGGCTACTTCTATTCCTCCACAATTCAGAGTCAAGTAGGCTACTGTACGTTTTACTTAACTATTTATTTTATAGCTTTAGTTACTTTGCAGATTCAGATTAATAATACAATATAATATGAAGAAATGATGATGTCTATAGTGGATGAAGTTGAGACTTTGTTGATCCTATGGTGAAATTCACAAGCTACCTGCCAAGTCATACTTCTGCTTTTATTTTGGTGAAAGTAACTCAAAAGTAACGCAAAAGTAGTGTAAAGCATTACAATTCAGAGACAGTAATATTGTAATATAACTAATTACTCTCAAATGACAGTAACTAGTAATCTATAATGTATTACATTTTGGAAGTAACTTGCCCAACACTGTCGACCAATGAGAATGTTTAGTCACACTTGACCGTCACTCTGGAGCCCTGCTCTAGAGAAATCATGTCATAGGTGAAAAGAGCAAAGAGGTTGTTGACATGTCAACAACAAGCTAAAGGAGAAAAGGAAAGAGTTGCCGAGCAAGAGGCCGCCAGAAAAAAGTTGATCTCAGACTGGCTTTTATGTGTTGGCGGCAGCTTTGCGAAATAAAAGGCTGCAAGACAGATGCAGATCTGGCCATCTTGCTGCTGGATAAGTGCTATTACCTGGCTTGCCGTGTCTTGTGTTGTTGCACTTGCTTGATGTTTGGCTGTGTTAGCAAAGCCGACTCGCTAGTTTTTGATGAGTTTAATGCAATCATAACAAATGCACAAGGTCAGTATTAAAGCCCTTCCAGACGGTTCTTGTTGTGTATTTTGGGCTGCTGTCAGATCCGTAGTTGAGATACACCTGATGGCTTGTGGGTAACTTTAGCTTCCACTGTTGGTGTTAGCCATGGTGCTGTTGGACTTATAAACGGTTAAAATTGCATTGTAGTTTGGGTTATCATTGTTATATCTAGTAACATGAAAGAGTGAAGAATATAACAGTTCTCTCGATAAGACTAAAGTTATATGCATGGTGAAGTTAGTTACCCCCGGAGTAAGTTGAGTCTAAAAAAAAAATAATCAATTGACAGCCCTATATATATATATATATACACACACACACACACACACATATACACACACATACATACACACATAGATATACATTTACAGAAAAGCTGCGGGTGCTGCAGCACCCTCAGCACCTGCACTTCCCATGCCAAAGTATATTATTCTTTCTGAACTTTCTTCCAATTTTTCCCTGTTAAAAGGTTTGTTTCGTGGAGTTTTTCCTTATCTGAAGATTGTAAAGCCCCTGGAGAAAACATTTGTAATGCTGGGCTATATGAATAAAACAGACCTGACTTTAAAAACATGTATACGTTATTTTTGCTGAGGAGACTCACCAGCACCCATGATGAGACCTGGAGCAGAGTCTTTGGTGTGGACAGTCCCGGACACGTAGGGGTTGTCTGCCCAGCGAAGGTGGAGATGGAGGTGACAGTGCGGCTGCAGAACACAAACACGTAGAGACATTTTCATTTGTGGATAAAAGTATCATACTCCACTGTGCCACCTTCTAATAGATTGTTCTACAGTGGATTTGTAACAATGGCATTTAATACAAGAAAATAATATCACTTCAGTGAAATGGTGGGTGAACCGTTGTTTTTAATGAGTCTTACCACACTGATATCTTATAATCCTGCTGCGAATACAGCTCAGCATGGAGATTCATTGCTCCTAATTACATTTAACTTGGGGAAAGATCTTTAATGGCCGCTAATTCATTTGAAATAAGAACATGAGATTGGACTTTTGTCAGCGGCAGAGCTGCTCTCAATGTTGTTGGTTTATTTTCAACAGGCAGGACTGAAGACCGTCCGTTCTACAAAGTCTAGAAACTTTCTGTCACCAATAACACTGAAGGATGCTGATGAAGTTATCAGAGAACCATTGTTGCAATGACACTTGTTATTATAGGACAATAAGTAAATTGTCTGAAGTATGTTTGCAGCAACACAATTACATTCTTTAAAGTCCAATTAATGAAAGTCAACTCCCCATGTCCCTTCTATAGACATTTCATTAAGACCCTTTGTGCCAATGGAGCCTAATTAATTGACATTAATTAATATTTACTTTATCATAGACTGCCTGCACTCTTTGTTGATTATCAGCAAAAGTTGTTTAATATTTTGAACAAAGAATAAATTGTGGGCACCAGTTCAATACAGAACAGCTGATAACCATGCCCTTTAGTCCCAAAAATTTAAAGTCTTTGCTACGAAGAAATGTATTCATATACTGCCACAATTTGCCTCTCAATATATATATGTCAGTCTCTCCATGGACATACTGTACATTGCGTCATATTCTTGATCCAATCACCAGTTGTAGGTGCCTCCTTTTTCTTCCAGATGGGAGCTATAGTCCTTTTTGCCTGTAGTATGGTAAAACCAATACATTTATATTCTTGGGTTTCAGATTCAGATTTGTTGGATTTAGGGGCAACAAAATCATCTTAGGGTCAAGTGGAATGTTTACAGACGAACATAGTGTTATTGATCATTTCCCTCCAGAATGTTTTCATTTTGAAATGACGGATTCATTTACCTAAGAACATACACTACTAAATCAGAAAAAGCATAAATAAATGAAACAAAGGAATGAATGGAAACTAACACAGAATTAACACGTTAATGGCAAACAACGAATAAAGCAAACTATAATGCAGAATCAGACAAACGACAGCAGCGTATACGTCTACGGGAGATTACCACCTGAAGGCCCTAGTTGCTATATCTTCCCTACAACCCAGAGCATCAACCAGTTTACAGGCAATCTGATCTACTCGGAGGTGGATGGATGGATGGATGGATGAAGGAAGACTCAGCTGGTTATTCCCACAGCGCGGCATGGCTGTTTCTGTCCCTCTCTGCAGCAGCAGGTGAGCTTTGAGCGTGGCAGATGATGACTGTGTTTTGTGTCCAGGGCTTGATAGTCCCTCCTAGGGCTGCACGATATTTTGTTTCATCGTCTACATCGCGATGTGCGCATGCGCGATAGTCACATCGCAAGATGTTGCGATGTTGACGCTAAAACTTTTTCGCTGCTTGTTAGAAAAGGAAACTTTCACCGTTCTCCTTTTACATGATCATTACCGGCGACGCTTCCCCTTTAAGACAGGTGGTCATGTGGGCAGCGTATGTATGTGCCGACGGGGTTTGTTGTTATGGGAAGTGGGGCTCTCCGTGTGTAGAAAAGTACCGTAAGCAGCAGCTGCCGCTGACAGTGATGCACATACTTTTCCATGGTTAGTAAAGCTACAGTAGTCAGTGTTTTATGTGCTAAAGCTAATACAGTTACCTAAAGATACAAGGCGTCTGTCCCAACTAACGTTACGGTTCGGAGCCGCAACGCTGGAAACGTAACACCAATCTACAACAGCAGTCTGTGTCTGATAAAACGTAATGCAGAGCTAATGTAGTACTTTAACACTGGATTAAATACAGATTGTAGGCATTCATCGCCACTGCACTTCATTCAGACATTATGATAATTTTGTGCATACAAGAAGTCATTACTCTCAGCTAGACTGTTATAATCAAAGCTGACAGTGTTTGCCTAGAGTTACATTAGAAAGTTGATACTACTCTCATATCTGTCCGTTAATAATGAGGCTTCAGCCAGTTAGCTCAGCTTAGCAAAAAGAAATAGCTAACCTGGTTCTAGCCAAAGGTAACAACATCCTATTGCCAGCACCTCTAAAGCTAACAAATTAACACGATACATCATGTGAGTGAAATATGGCATTTGAGTTTTACAGGGGGGTGTATGTGTTCTCAGAAAGCGAAAAAAGGGTATTTCCCAAAATGTCAAACCAACTTATGTTTAATCAAACAGAAATTGTACTCATGGTGACTTTAAATAAGATTATTTTAAAGTTTTAATTTCTGCTTGCCTGGCAGAACTATAATAATAATAATAATAATAATAATAATAATAATAATAATAATAATAATAATAATAGATAGATAGTAATAGATAAAAAAAAAAAAAGTAACTTTTTGAGTGGTGAACTTACCGCTTTGCAGCTGATCGGCTTGCCATTCATGTCAGTGGTAGGTGGGGCCAAGGGTTCCCAGTTTTGGCCTTTGTTATAGGTGATGAGAGTTGTCACTTTGCCATCGATCTTCTGATTGGCCAGGAAGACTCCTCTGATTCCACGCACCTGGTAAACAAAGTGGTTTTACAAAGCTGGGGTTAACTTGTGCTGCGCTCCTTGTGTGTGTGCGTGTACACAATTCAGCAGTAAGCCAAACTATATTCAAATGAATATGGGAGTCAGGATATAATGTCCAAGCTCCGCGTGATTTATTTGGTGTCAACATCATATACAGTAGGAATAGGAGTGAAACTGTAGAATACAAACAAAAATATACAATAAACACGATGCATAATCAAAGTATTCACTATAGTACATACTCCACATAACTACTAGGCATCTGTTGTATAGTGATTAAAGTGTACAGTATACATGCGGTTAGGTTAATAACTTGCTAACATACATGTGGTTTAGCTTACAATTTACTAACGAAAATTAGGCTTTATAAAATATTCATCACAAAAATATCCAGATATTGTTCTATGGTCTGTGCTAAACTGATACTTCCAGACGATGCTTTCGAAGGCATAAACAAAAAGGACTGCAGTAGATGAGATTTGAGTCCACTCAGCAAAAAACAAACGATCAGTGTAAACCAACTCCTAAATTTAAAATAGGAACTTAAAACGCTAGGCAAATTCTGAGTGACTGAAACTTTAAAAGGCACTTCTCCAAATTTCAAAATATCTTTTTCTTTGAATAAGCCCAGAATTAAGGGGATGTAAACGACTTAAGGCCCGGACACACACAGCTGATAATCAGCCGTTGGACAGTCTGGCGAGGTCGGTGACTCGAGTCTGTTCGGTGTGTCCGTGCCGTCGTCCGTCCGAGGGGCCGTCGGCCTTCATTTTGGCCGATTGGACATGTATAATCGGCGGGGCGGGCACTGCCGGCAGTCGGACTCAAATAATGACCCATCTGATTGGTGGAGAGCTAACCCGGAAACGGGGAGTGGAATGAGCGTGACTAGAGTCTCTCAAAATCTGAGGAAAATCTTTTAAACTTTTTTTGACCTTTGTTGATCTGAACTAAAGACAGATTCAGCAACTGCACGGCCTATTTCTCTCTTCAAATGTTGTCAAACACGTTTCGGTGAACTATTTTAGTAAAATATGAGATCGTATTCTGAATGAGCCGCCATGACAGTCTGGCTTTGAATTTCCGGAGAAACCAGACCCACGTGACGAGTTCGTCCTATCAGCTGCCGGTTTTCATTTTTGGGCGACAATACAGATTTCCGCTGCCTGCTGTTATGGAGACGTATTAAGTCTCGTCGCTTTGGTGTGTTCTGAGGCATTGTTTTGTCCAACTCGGGGAGACTGATCAGTCCAACTGCCTTTTCTGCCGACAGTTGGCCGTCTGGTTGGTGTGTAAGCAACTTTAGGAAACCAGTTTTAGCTCTCCACTACTCTTGCTTTATTTTTCACATTGTTTGGCTGTATTAATCAATGACCCACTGATTGTGGAATAAAAAACCACGTAAGAACCCAAGAAAAAGCTCTGGTGGTGCCTCATTTCTGGAGTTTTCTTCAAACCAGTCCTCGTCCAGCCCCCGAGGTGTGTCTCAGCTGACCTTACACTACGGCCAACACCATTGATACAGAGACACACACACATTCTCAGGTAAGAGAAGCCCTAGACAACAGATGGGGCCTTTCAAGGCAGAGTACTCTTTTGACAGAGACAGTGTTGTTAGAGGATCGCAAAGTCCTCCAGCAACAAGGCCAGTGGATGTCAAATCAGGAGGAGGCCCGTACATGGCTGTCACCTGTCACTTTATAACTCAAGAGTGGAAACACTCTGCTTTCGTTTTGGAAACCAAAGCAATTGAGGTGAGCTGTATGGGAGTGAACATTGCAGGACACCACCATCAACGTCACAGATAACATCAATGGATTAACTAAATCTGTGGGAGATTTAATTTGTAACAGAATCAACTACCTAACTAACTCCTTCACCCCAACTCACCTCAAGTACGTCGATGAGGACATTCTCCTCTGGCTGCTTGGTGCTGCGCACATTTTCCAGGACAATGGAATAGTAGACACCCTGAGAGTCGGACTGGTACAGGTTATATGTGTCTGACTGGTACCACTCCTGGAGCGCGAGGAAGACCTGGTTATCATCTGTACTCACTATCTGAACATCCTGGGGACAAAGATGAAGGGAGGAGAGAGAAGGACAAGTGGGGGTCAAAAGGGAAAGTCAGTATTTTCTAAATCAGTGGTTCACAAGTGGACACAGTATGAGGGCTAAAACAGGAAAAAGTGATTTAACACTGAAGGAGAAAACAAGAAAAACAACTGAATGGTGAAGCAGAGAAGTAAATAAAGGTGATGACAGTAAGGAAGAAGTAGTTGGAAAAGGGAAATGAAAGAGGAAAAAGAGGGGACTTAATAGATAAAGCAGTAAAAGCAGCAAAGCAGCGTAATTACTACAGTTATAGAAACAAACTGGAGGAAATAGCCATAGAAAAACTGGTTTTGGCAGCTTAGAAAACTTGTTAGGTGTTCTTGTCAAAGCTTACACACCTCCAATGCAAATAGCTTCATTATTGATAAACTACTGTAACAACTTAGCACTTTCTCTGTGTTAGTGATTACATTAGCATAAAGTCATGTTGTTCAGAGTCATAACAGTATCGAAAGCTGTGCAGTGATCTTCATAATGTACTGTTTCTGAGTCACCCAGATCCCCCTGAGATTTTGCTCCAGCTCTGTCACATCATTTTTTAACTGTTTGATGTTTGGCTTTACAGGCCAACTGTTGTAGACCTACATAGCCCAGTGAAGAAGAAAGCATTTGTTGTAAAAGGATACACAGGGAACATGTGTAGCACAGTATGTAATGTAAATACTTACAGTAACTTTTAGGATGTGGTGGTGAAAAGTACGATGTCAAAGTAATCGTTTCTGGTGAGGTGGCCACAGCCACACAATTGAAGGTTTAAAGCTTCACACACTTACTCACATCATTACCACATTTTCAGTTACTGCGTTTATAGTTACTTAAAGGGCCAGTGTGTAACGTTTTTAGTTGTTCATTATCAAAATATGTGCTGCCCGTTCACAAACTTATCCTTTTTCATGAATATTTACCACCACCATCAATTCCAAGTATTCCTATTGGCTTGACATTTTAGATTTGCATTAGCATGAACTGGGGTAGACGCTCCATATTCATGCTCCATCTTGAAATACGTTAGCCGGTAAGGGACATACAGGACATACTGCTCCACCTTTCGTGTTTTCGCTGTCACATGATAAACTCACAGGTGCTGCTAATGCTGCTAATGGGTATAGTAGCTTCCCGGCCACGGCAAGTTTGAAGAAGGAAATATGGAGGACCAAACATATTCAAAATCCAAAATTCTTCTTCTTCGCCCAGAAAGAGAAAAAGGAGATTGAAAAGAGCAAGAGACCAGCTTTTTGAAGCGTGAAGGCTACCGTAGCTGTAATACGTACTTTGAACTGCATGGTGCAAGATATATATATATAATCTCAATGCTAGATGGGAGAAATTCCTACACATTGGACCTTTAAAAATATATAAAACAATAGTTTGGTTTAGAATTTCTTTATTAGCACCTAAGTTTTAGATGAAGCACACACATTTAGCTTAGGTTACCTGTTTCCAGAAGCCGTTTTCAAAACCACATACTATACTATCAGTATGTACTGATTTGGCTGAAATGTAGCATGTAGTATTCAGAATGTAAACAAAAACAAAATCTGGAGTATGCCAAAAATACCAGGATGGCATACTGATTTGGAAAAAATCTCCAGTATGCATCAGAGCAGTCTACCTTGGTTACTGTATCCGTATCCAACAATGCAAAGCACTGGAACGTTTACAACTAATGGGGCATGCCGTGGTGGCTAACAACTGGAAGCATTTTACAATTTCCATCTGCTATTTCATCAGGCGAGATGAAATAGCTGAGAAATCAACTGTGTAGATGGAATATGGGCAATTTTACGAAAATAGATTGCAAATCGTAAATTTGCTCCAGCGTTTTCAGAGTTGAGAAGCTCCACAAACTGAAATGACAGATCGCTAGCTGGCCGGCTGGCCATTCACGCTTCATGCCACATGCCAAAACTGTAATACTTTGACATAGGAAGGGGTTTTAAGAAAGTTCCTTACTTATGTAATGAAAGCTTGCATACATTCATTCCAGGTCTTACTGAGACTTGGTTCAGAATGATGTCTTGCTCATTTCAATACAAAAAACACCAGACTTCCCCTGGCAGTCAGCTATGACATAATAGCCTCTCAAGTGTGCTCATCCTCTCTCAGCAGCATTGAGCTCATTTCCTTTCACACTCAAATAGATCCCATTAATCATGAAAATCCTCATGCCCCTTGGACCTTATTCACACTGAATTCTGTAAAAAAAGTCTTGGTTACACTTTACTTGAAGGTATCTACAGTACTGTGCAAAAGTCTTAGGCAGGTGTGGAAAATATGCTGTAAACTAAGAATGCTTTCAAAAACATAAATAATGATTGTTTATTTTTATCAATTTACAAAATGCAAAGTGAGCGACCAAAAAAAACATCTAACTCACATCAATATTTGGTGTTACTACCCTTTGCCTTCAAACCAGCATCAATTATTATAGGTACACTTGCAAAAAGTCAGGGAACGTTGATGATCATAGACGCAGTGGTCGGCCAAGGAAACTTGCAGCAGATGAAAAACACATCAAGCTTATTTCCCTTTGAAATCGGAAGATCGGTCCAGCAGGGCCATCAGCTCAGAACTGGTAGAAACCAGTGGGACCCAGGTACACCCATCTACTGTCTGGAGAAGATGTCCACCAGGGCCATCAGCTCAGAACTGGCAGAAACCAGTGGGACCCAGGTACACCCACCTACTGTCTGGAGAAGATGTCCAGCAGGGCCATCAGTTCAGAACTGGTAGAAACCAGCGGGACCCAGGTACACCCATCTACTGTCTGGAGAAGATGTCCAGCAGGGCCATCAGCTCAGAACTGGTAGAAACCAGTGGGACCCAGCTACACCCATCTATTGTCTGGAGAAGTCGAGCCAGAAGTGGTCTTCATGGAAGAGTTGCAGCCAAAAAGCCATACCTCTGACATAGAAACAAGGCCAAGCGACTCAACTATGCACGAAAACATAGGAACTGGGTCGCAGCAGGTGGTCTGGACTGATGAGTCAAAGTTTGAAATATTTGGCTGTAGCAGAAGGCAGGTTGTTCGCCGAAGGGCTGGAGAGCGATACAATAATGAGTGTCTGCAGGCAACAGTGAAGCATGGTGGAGGTTCCTTGCAAGTTTGGGGCTGCATTTCTGCAAATGGAGTTGGAGATTTGGTCAGTATTAATGGTGGCCTCAATGCTGAGAAATACAGGCAGACACTTATCCATCATGCAATACCATCAAGGAGGCGTATGATTGGCCCCAAAGTTATGCTGCAGCAGGACAATGAGCCCAAACATACAGCCAAGGTCATTAAGAACTATCTTCAGTGTAAAGAAGAACAAGATGTCCTGGAAGTGATGACATGGCCCCCCACAGAGCCCTGGTCTCAGCATCATGGAGTCTGTCTGGGAGAACATGAAGAGACAGAAGGATTTGAGGAAGCCTACATCCACAGACGATCTGTGGTTAGTTCTCCAAGATGGTTGGAATAACCTACCTGCCGAGTTCCTTCAAAAACTTTGTGCAAGTGTACCTAGAAGAACTGATGCTGTCTTGAAGGCAAAGGGTGGTCCCACCAAATATTGATTTGATTTAGATTCCTCTTCTGTTCATTCACTGCATTTTGTTAATTGATGAAAATAAACTTCCACTTTTGAAAGCATTCTTAGTTTACAGCATTTTTTCATACATGCCTAAAACTTTTGCACAGTACTGTACATAAGAGTGACATGACACTGTCATGAACGTGTCATACACATTATAAACAAGTCATAAACGTTTATGACATAACGCTTCTTTTAGTAAGTGTCATTCAGTTTTTGTCATGACAAGTTAGGGTTAGGGTTCATGTGTTCATGACAGTGTCATCACTCTTATGTTCAAGTAAAGTGTTACCAAAGTCTTTAATATAGTACGCCCATATAGTTTACCTTTCAGACAGACTTCCCTGGCTTCTGGCTTCTTTCCGCTTTCCTTAACATACCCTTGAGCCTATTATCTATTTATTATAAGCATGTTTCTGAATTGCCTTCTTGTTAAAGCTGGAAAATCGGTGGTCAGTGGTTACAAACAGTAACAATCAATTTGATGATGATCTGATATAGTGCTGTGAAAAAGTGAACAAAGAAATCTTTTGTATCAGTTGTTTTTTTGGAGTTTGGAATACACTGGTTCTGCACTGGTGATTGCTACTACCTGGACATCCTGTCAGGTCAGTCTGACACTGAAAGCCATACAATAGTGAAACACAATACAGAAAAAAAACTAATGACAATATTAGATAAAGTGCAACCATATGTCTCATATGAGGCATTTAAATTGACTTCCATACCAAACACTGAACAAATCACTAGGGTTGGTCGTCGTTTGGATTTTAATAATTCTGTTTCCATTTGCGATTCTTCCTTTTGATTCCGGTTCTTATCGATTTCGGTTCTTTGAGTAGTGAAGTTGAAACGGGTTACATGCTTATTTCACAAATAAGAGGAAAGTTTTATTTTGATTCAATATGGGTCTGCAGTTTTACTGGGCTTTTTCAATGTAAAATAAAGCCAGACTTTTGAGCTTACTGAGCTCCATGGCTGCAACACAACTAGCGCCTGGCCGCTACGGAAACCATATTACATTTGGAATCGATGATTGGAATTTAAACCAAATCCAAACGATTCCAATAAAGAAACTGCTGATGATTGGAGAGCTGGTATGTGTTAACCCTCTATGCTATGAATGACGCAGGGGAATACATAACCGTTCAGCTGTGGATTTATCATTTTGGAATTAGTGTGCACTCTGACTTTCTGGCTTAATAACAAAACTTCTGGAAGGCGCAACGATCACACAAAAGCCCTCTTTGAAAAGGTGTTAGCTTTTTAATGCTAACCAATCAGAATGACACTATCTTAAAGCAATGCAGAGAAATCGAACATTACCTAACATAATTTATGGATTAGTAATTATGGATTTATTGTACAAAGACACTAGTTCCAGGGTAGATTAAAAAGCTTCTGGAAGGCCAACGATCATACAAAAGACCTTGTTAAAACAGCACATCTATCTGCTTCAAAACCCCAAAAAGGAAGTCTCTAAACTATATTGATCTGGAGATATTGAATATGAACATACAAGAAATGATTGTATGTCATACATGATATTGTCTGCTGCAGAGGATTACCGTGTGAAATAAGGCAGTAGAATATCTTAACAAGTTGACGTGTCAACCTGTGATGACCCAAATTAAGAAACTGTCGGTATATGACGTGCATTATAAGGCCTCAGTGTGTGTTGCCTTTGTTGATTACATACTTCCTGACACTATTCTTAATACAGTGGAGTGCCTTTCTCTTTCAAGAACTCCCACATGAGACAAGACATTCTAGCTGGCCCACTGGAGCTGACATTGTGTGTACATTGTGGTTGTATAGTTTTTCTTGGTAAAATAGTGTTAAAGCTGTGTGTGTGTGTGTGTGTGTGTGTGTGTGTGTGTGTGTTTAACTATATTCGTGGGGTCCAAAAACCGGGAGTCCAGTATACTTGTGAGATCCCGACAGCTTTGTGGGGCCAAAATGCTGGACCCCACAAGTTTAAAGGTCTGTTTGAGGGTTAAGACTTGGTTTTAGGATTAGGGTTAGAATGAGGTTCTGGTTAGGGTGAGGGTAAGGGTTAAGGTTAGGCATTTAGTTGTGATGGTTAAGGTTAGGGTAAGGGGCTAGGGAATGCATTATGTCAATGACAGGTCCCCACAAAGATAGTGCCACAAACCTGTATGTGTGTGTGGTTAATAACTCGGGTCAGGTCTCGTAGGACAGAGACAAACTGCTTTCTCGGATGGCCTCTGCATTTTTCATATTATAGCCTTTCAATTATTCACAGTGGAACAACATAGTGCTGGAAACAGTCCCTCTTTAACTGATTCACACACTTTCACCTCTCCTCCATTCGTCTCTCACTCCATCCATCTTTCCAATTCCTCTCCCCTGTCCCCTCTCTCCTCCCCCCTATGTGTCGCTCAACCTAAAAGCTTTGCAATGTGTGACCTATCTGCTCACCCAAGTAAGAGGACACATGTAGAAAGAGAGGGTGACAAGAGACAGAGAGCAAACCCACACACACGTTCATATACAAACTGATTTATCTGCCGCCTACCTGCCACACCTAATTAAATTGATCATCACTGTCTATACTTGTTGGAAGGAGAGTAAGAGTGTGTGTGTGTGTGTGTGTGTGTGCGTGCGCGCGCCCACTTGGATTGTATAGAATGAACGTAGTCTGCTCTCTGAACAAAATTAAACTTGTCCCCTGATTAATGGTATGGAGCAACGCTCACACCTGCATGGATGTATATATTAAAGTCATAAAAGACATCAGTGTCAGCAGTCATGTGACACGTTTGACAGTAAAGAATTACATAGTGTTTGATCATTCTCTTTTGTCTGTCAGGAGCTCTGTATCTATTGCCAAAGAGCCTTTAGATGATTAAAACCTCTTTAAGACCTTTTTTTTAAACCAGAAACAGCTCTGAAGTCACTATCGCTAAACCCACCAGACTCCATTAAAAAAAGCAATACCTTTAGCTCGTATAGAGCAAACATATTTTCACATGTAAATCGGTAAACTATGTGTTTATTTCAACCAAAACTAGAGTTGTGATGGTTGGAAAAGTGGAAAGACGACCCAAAACGGCTTTTCATAGTTTTATTTTGTTTCTGTCGAATATGAATAAAGTGTATTTTACGATGCTAAAATTACTGTTAATTTACAAGGAGTCTGGAGGAGCAAATGCAATTTTGCGGATGTTTTTATGTTTAAAAAAAAAAAAAGGATCTTACTCTTTAAAGGACGACTCTGGTGCAAAATGAACCTAGGGGTTAATAACACGTGTACCGAGTCAAACGTTCTCTGGGATTTGTTTTCATGCTAGGTTAATCGAATGTGGCCAGTTTTAGCGCAAACCGCTATTATCTTATAACGTTAGTCATCGCGGCACGGGTAAAGTAAAAAGAAATCTCTATTTCTATACCACTAACAAGGATCAAAACAGCACCACACTTCAACGGTAGCATAATGAGGGTCCCTACATGTAAACCAGAGCATTGACAACTTTCTAAGTGTACAGACAGTTTATTAAAAAGATAATTTAGAAAGACAGTACCGTTCATGTATACATGCGGGCGCCATCTTGGGAAAACAGTCATGACCAGTCGAACTACGAGCGCCATCCTTGAGCTATGTTACTGGTTACTGATTGCACGTGTGTTTGTCAGTCCACTGGTCGTGACTGTTTTCCCAAGATGGCGCCCGCATGTGTCCTTGATATAAGCGCATGCAGCCAAGTTACTTCTCAATAAAAATGGTCATGATTATATTCGTAATATTTGTATACCAGAGAAATGTTTGAATATTGACAACATTAAAGAGCCACAGCCATATGTGGACATTGCTCTTGGCAATTTCTTTAAAAACAAATTGCAGTATTATTATGGGAAAATACCTTTGAAGTAAATGTTCAATTCTTGTTTCTTTAAAATGACCAGAAACAGAAGTCCACACTTGGTTGGTGTAGCCCAATTAGTCCGATGTTAGCTAGTCTTTCAAAAGCACTTTTACACCATTCACACACACATTTACACATCCGGGGTTCAGGTTCAGTGTCTTGCCTTAGGAAACTTTGAAATGGGCCAGGGATCGAACCACCGACCTTCACATTGGAAGGTCGGTGGAAGGCTGTTCTAATAAAGGAAAAATATCTTTTTTTTAATTTCTTGAGGATCACACATTGGAGATTAAGTAGTCAAGCAATTGAGGCATACAATCTCTCTGTGGTGGGCTGGAACTGGAGTAATTATATACATTTTCTGGAGAGGAAAAGAGAAAGTGTGTGTGTGTGTGTGTGTGTGTGTGTGTGCGTCATCAACTGCAGTAATCGTCTTAAAGGTTTTTTTCTTAGTTTAAGGCTGACATCTCCCCAGGCTTTACATTTAATCAGCGCAGTTCAATAGCACTCAGGCTAGTGTCACGCTAAAATGGCCCCCTGTGCTGCCTGTGCTGACAGCAAAGGTTCCTTGTCTTGTATTGAACTAGAGCTCATTTTTCGTCTTGCCTATGTCAGTGAGACGGGATGCGACTGGTTCGATGCTTAGTGGTGAATATTTTATGGGAGCTATCATGTATCAGGCCAGTACCAGGACTAATTTGGGTACAGGCACTGTACTAACATCTGACACCAACAAAGAAGTGGAACATAATATGTGTAGGCTTAAGTGAAGGAAAGGGCATTTCACCCTCAAGTGCATGTATTGACCTGTTGGATATATACAATGACACTGTGAGTGCCACAAATGAAGCATAGCCTAAGTTCTGGCAGGTCACGGAGTCAAGCTTGGCTGTTATCTCAGCTCATAGCTGACAGTTCCAAAGGCAGCACACCAGCTGATGGCTCAGCTGATTCCCTCTTTTGATTGGATTTCCAAATAGCACGCTCTATTTAACTGCTTTTTCCAGCCTCCCTTGCTGCATCTCTGCTAGCGCTCGCAAGATGTCTGCCACATGGGAAGAACCGGGCTGCTCGCCCTGCGGCTCGTCATGACGAGCCACATCCAAAGGGATGATTCTTGGTGGATCGACTGCGACATGGATCCCAGCTCCTACAATCTGAGGCCGGGGAGGCCAGCGGTGATGGGAACTCTGTTGCCATCCGCTGCGGCTCTCTTCTGAATTTTCCGGCTCTTCTGCCCCCAGAAGAAACGCCGGCTCCGCTGCTCCCGCAAGATAGCTGGCTCAGCTCCAGCGGCTGGCTCGGGGGACGGCCCCGTCCTGTCCTTGTCTGGCATCCAGTCACCGCTTGCAGTCGCCGTCATGAATTCCAGGATCGAAATCCAGCGTGAAATAAGCCGCCCCGCTTCCGTCTACCTCCACTGCAAGACCTGCACCAGTGTCACTAATGGATGACGTCATTCCAGCGACAGGATCACTGAGAAGTGCAGTTCCAAAGCGCAACTAGACTTTTATATTTTGCAAATCATTCTTGTTAACATTTCTGAACAACACTTGAGCACAGCTTTTTTCACAGGAGAAAAAGAAAAGAGATGAGCATGAATTAGCGACTGATTTGTTGTTGCAGGAAACATTCAGCTGTTGCGCAGATTCCCGGACAGTTAGGTGCTTGTGTTTCGGTTTTACCCTCAGTGTTTTGAAGTTCTCGTGGCAGCAATAAAGGCAGTGATGTTCCCCGTTTACTGTACGAGATTTTCCCGCCGCCTCATAATATAGCTCAAAACGCACCGGAATTCTAGCAGGGGGTTCCTGCCAAAGCCCCCAGGAACAGCGCCATGTCTTGAAGCAACCATGGGCTTAGTGTAACGTGGATGTTAAGTTATTGGCGTCTCTGTTCACAAACTGCCAGGGCTACAGCTAGTACGACAATGATTACATCTCCTTGGTTCTCTTAATACAGCCATCGTTTATTTAGATAAGCATTAAACAATGAAAACAATAAACACGATGTTTAATGTTAGTGAATAATTTAGACAATGTACGACGAGTTCTCTGTATGTACTTGTTTCCGCAAGAGAGAAGCTCATGACGAGCGGTGTTGCTACGACAACTCAAACAAACTGTCGCAAGTGCGCATGTCCATCTTTTTGTTATGGGCCAGTCAACGCAGAAGATCTGGGTGTTTTAGAGCTCCATGACTACATCATGCGCTTTTAAGCAACGCTCATTGGAATGAATGCTATATCCACTTCTCTTAATGCAACATGGTTCCTGCTACTGCTGCTCTCCCTGCTTCAGGCTTTCCATGTATGCACATGGAAGGGCAGGGAGGTGTGCTCTCACTGCCTCATCCTTTCCACGTATGCACGTGGAAGTGTGGGGACGCCCCAGAACAGAGCAATCCCGCCAAATACGGTGGTCCTGACTAAAATGAAGCATAGCGTAAATTTGGCAGGTCACGGAGTCAAGCTTGGCTGTTATCTCAGCTCATAGCTGACAGTTCCTAAGGCAGCACACCAGCTGATGGCTCAGCTGATTCCCTCTTTTGATTGGATTTCCAAATAGCGCGCTCTATTTAAACTGCTTTTCCCCAGCCTATCTTTCTGCATCTCTGCTAGCGATTGCAAACCCACCTCCACCCCAGCTCCTCCTTTTAGATTCATGTTGTCTGTTTTAATCAATGTTGTGTCTCTGTCATTGATGCTGCGCTGTTCTGTACCCTAGAGGGATCCTGACCTGCTGCTCTCCCTGCTTAAGGCTTTCCATGTATGCACATGGAAGGGCAGGGAAGTGTAGGGAGGCCCCAGAACAGAGCCATACCACCAAATGCAAATTGCAGATGAATAAATCTATTTTGACAAAGTGGTCCTGACTGAACTGAAGTTGCATTAGAGATAAAAACAAGATACACAAGCTCTGTCAATGTGAAGCTCTGTAAATGTGAAGCTCTGTAAATGTGAAGCTCTGTGAAGCGTTGTAAATGAAGCGGTGTGTTGCTGAAACACAACTCAGCTTTGACGGTTAAGAAATCCAAGCAAAGCAACTTACTGTCTAGAAAGACTTTTTTAAAGATATATTTTTTGGTATTCCTGCCTTTATTGGACGGTAGACAGAGAATCAAACAGGAGAGAGAGGTGTATGACATGCAACAAGGCCACAAAATATGTATTTCTACATGTTCAGTGTTTGGGTGTACTGTCTTGAGAGCTTTAAAGCCTCTGAAACAAACCATTGTGAAGCATTGAAACATATGTTACTCAGGATTGTGAAAAACAATTTAAAAAAAGTATATAAAAAACCACAACATGGTTAATCTGTGTGAACGTACATGAATGAGGGGTTAGCTATACAACTTGTTACAAAAAGTTTATTGTGTCAGCGTCACAGAAGAAGAGAGAGTAATTTCTTGTTGTGCTCTACCTTTGGCAAGGCGTACTTGGGAAACTTCATCTGGACAAACTCATTGCGCCGATACGACACAAAGTGCTTGGTGCGATTCCCTGTGGTGACCTGGAAAAATACAAATAAACCACAGTCTCAACACGGCAATCTTTTACTCGCAACAATCTGCCCACTACCCAAAAGTTCAAATCCACACTTTTCATTCTAGTTTGAGCTTGTTTGTTATCCCCACTTATTATGATTATTAATAATTTGTCTTAATTTTTCAAACACACACCATCACACTTTCATTGCAAAATGGCTAAAAGTAAGAGTGTGAAAAGAGAACTCATTTATACATTGAGAACAAAATAAAGGAAGCGTGCGTGTTCTATTAACCACATTTATGAATACTTTTTAGGACCTTGTTTACGTCAGTTTACATTAGGACCACAGGACCAGTTTGTAAATTGAAAGTGAAATTAAAATTGAGTGTCACTGAGCTCCAGGAAACCTGTGCACCCAGAAACTGCAACGACCAAATTCAAGGCTTTTATTTTGGAAAATGCAATTTAGAGTAAGACATATAAATAATGTTTATAGAAGAAAGAGAGAAAAAAACAAGTTTAGTCAACAATGTGCACAGACCTTGGTATTCACTACACAAACCGGTACCTAGGCTGAGTCATGCTTTCCCCCTCCTGAGAGAGCCGATTAGAAAGCTCACAAGGCGCTGGTGACTGACAGTGACTTAAACAGGAGTTGAACATATCATATACCAAGTGACGGGCTCGAACGCCTGCACACACTTGAACATTTTTGGAAATGAACTGCCTGTCACCATTTGGCTTTTTTGTAAGGTGAGCAGTGCTAAAACTTTTCGAGCTGCTGCTTTTAAAATCTGATAGAAAACTTTGTATTTAAAGCTTCTATATTGGGCTTGTGGCATGAGCTTTTTTTTCGGATATCTGAGCGTCTATCATCTGAGCTGTGATTACAACTGTCGTTTCTGACTGAAAGAAGCAGACTAGCGCTGGTTTTGTGAAATGCTGAACAGTAATAAAAAAAGTGATGAAACAATGAAAGCGATTTTTTTTTAAATTAGAGCCCCTTAAGAAAGTGCTATCAACTGTGTTTTCTAAAGGAAGAGCGTGTGTGTGTGTTTGTGTGAGTGCCAAGGCTAACACTGCACTCTTAGCTCTGACCCTGCATATTTACTCTACTGCCCTAACTTAAATGCTTTCCAGACAAAATAAATAAATATGTGAATGCTATTTTCTGACCTCTGGCTGCATTGATTCAGATAATGTTTTAAATGTCCATTGTGAGTCTGACAGTGTTATAAGAGTGCAATGTTAAATCAGCAGAGTACTCCTTAAAAAGAGAACCGATACTTTCTGATAGATAAAGGTTGTGTTTTTCCTACAAAGACGACCAGTTAAAAGGACTAATCTTCAATAACATTTTAATACTGACTAGAACTCCTCACATTTCGGTGAAATTTGCCGTTTTGAAACGAAATTGGGTCACCTGTGTGACTTGTGCAGATTGCTTCCTACGCTAACCCGAATAAACACCGACGAAGAAACCCAGATGCCAATCCGAGACCTTATTATACATCCATGTCCGAGACTCACTGACAACATTGTGTTTCTGGTAAGTAAGTAAGTAACGTTAAAACTAACGACACAGTATCCACTACAGTTATCCACTAGTCAAGACACATTTTATCATTATCAATGTACGACAGCTAACGGATAGCGTTACTGAAGAAGTTCTCATTGATAATTAACGTGATCATTTACTAATGTTAGCTAAGTTAGTGTAAGTTACGTGTTAGCTAACGACATTAGCTGACAGTCTCCTCTCCAGCTTGTCATGACAACCGATGTATAACATTTGTAATATTATATCTAGTTCAACTGCATTAGCTTACATTAAAGGGAAATTGTCAGGTATCATCCAGTAGAAACTATTTGAATTCAATAGCTGTTCATTTATTTGATCTGCTCCACTTTGGATCAATAGACTGAGATTACAATTGTCTAATGGATGTTTGTTAGGTTTAAGTGATGCTTTTGACTTAAGCTGCAGATCGACTTCTCTTTGCTGTCTCACAGAACAGTCTAATAACGTGTGAATGAAATGCTTTCCTTCAGAATGAGATTTCCATCCAACTGACACCTACTTTTCAAAGAATGAGTGCTTAAGGTCCTTGTTTCACAAAATATTAAATGTAAAGATTGGATGCTCTATATGTAATAAGTATTCATAAAATGAAATGTCCAAATTTAGCGTAGCCTGTGACTGCAGTGCTTGTGTGACATGTAATTGGACAAATATGTTGGCAGCAATCCAAGGATGAATTTGTAGATGAAGTTTTACCAGTGCAAAAGTCTACGTATGGATAATGATGACCAATCGAGCAGAGAGTACAGAGTGCAATGATGAGTGAGGGCTTTACAACAATGTGGCACCAACAAGCCATTTCCTGGCATTAAACGAAAAACATGATTTCTTTACGAAAGAAAAACCCTAATTTTAAAATACGACCCAGGTAAAACGGTAACGTTCCCGAAAGAAATGCCTGCTTACCAAAGAAGTTTATATTTCTTTTTTTTAACAATGAGATGTGGTGTGCTCAACTGCTTGTAGTCACAAAACAAAGAGCCAGATATTTTACTCAGGAGTTGGTGGAGACCCAAGCAGATCTAACATGAGATCTAACATTTTGGAAGTTTTAGAAATCCTTTTACCTTTGGGACACAAAAACAAGATGATAACCATTTCTGTTTCACTAAAATAATTGTAATACACACCACTCTCTCACGTCAGCTGTTGTGATGTTTACCTTGACAAAAATGTAGTCGTCCTGCACTAGCAGCGAGTTGTGGTCAATTTTGCCAAGAAACTGAGCCGTCACCATTTTATCCGAACAGTTCTGGATGAGACAGGTAACGTACAGGTAACCTGCGGTGGCACACAGAAACACACAGAACAAAGAACAGTTACTTTAGATCAAAATTGTTTACAAAAATGAACAAATAAAAAATTGTTGTTTCATATGCTTCACATACATTTGCACAGGTTTACACAGTACTGCAATACATTTGACATGGAATATGTTCACATATTAAAAAGGTATATCCATATGCTGTCCATGATATATTGTTGATGAATACATTATTGTTGACTATTTACTGTTGTTTTATATAATATACATGATTGCTTATATTTAAAAACAAAACTCCGTGCTGTAGATATATGACCATGGAAGCAGAGAGAGAAAGAAAAGAGGAAGACAATGTAAGGGAGAAAACTAGGTGAATAGAAAAAATTGAGAAATCAATTTCCAAACTCTATAAGAGATGACAGCTTCCCCAAAGACATATAGCCGTACTAGCATCCAAATGGCCAGGAGGGATTATCCTCACAGAGACCCAAAGCTCACCCACTACTGAATGTCAACCAGCAGCTGCATCAGCAACATTGCCTGCTGAAATTCATCCATTACTCTCCTCCCAGAGGTGACAAGCTGGCAATAGAGAAAATGCACACACACACACACACACACTCACAAGCCTGCAATCATACACGTCAGGTTGTTTGTGACTTACTGTATCAGAACCTATATTTTAGAATGACAATACCTGTTTTGACCTTTGATTGACTACATTCAGTTCTTAACTCGTTCACTTGAACTCCCACCATGACATAGAGATGTGACGATAACCGCATAGCAATACTGCGATGACATCATCACTGTTACTGCATTTTTTTTGCTGGTGAAAGTTACAGTAGTGCATATGCCGTCTGATATGAAATATAACAAACAATAATCATTGTTTAGTTATCATCATTGACTGTCTTCTTTACCGTCACTTTTGCTTTGGGGGATTTTTTGTGTGCGTCAGTTATGAATTATTTCTAGGCTTGAGTACTTTCGATTTCTACCAACACATTCAATAGAATGTATACTACACAGTAAGGAAGGGAAGGACTCAGACAGACATTTCTCCATTCTCAGCTGAGATGGAATGCATAGCGCTCGAGTGTTTTACAATTGCACTTTGCACTGCATAAATTAACCTAGCAGCTAGTGGAGTGGACACACACACCTCCAAGTCCTTTTCTGTACATGCCAATCAGTGAGCTGTGTGACTGCATGCATGTTTGTGTGTATCGTGCATGAACAAGGTACACGCACGCTTTCCTGCACATCAAATCCCCTTAATGACAGACACTAACACACTTGGCTCATCCATCATTCGACCACCACTGTTTCTCTGGAGTCCCTCTCCTCAACCAGCGGTCCTGGGTGCATCCTAACCCCCACAACCCCTCCAGGCACAGCACAGGCCCGGTTACTTGCCTCTGCAGAGACCCTTGTGACTTTGTGTCCTTCTTTGTAGCGTGTCAACTTTTAACCTTGGCGATGCCACATGTGACAGGGCGGCACAGGGCGAACAGATTGGTTTGGCATGCCTGATCGCTCCAGCCCCCTTTGACTATCTATTTGTTTGGGAAAGGAAGCAAGGAGAGGGAAATGGAGTAGAATGAGTAGGAGGAGGGACCATGTGGTGCTGCCTAGCCCTAGAAAGAGCTCTCGTGCCTGGGCAGCTGGCCCAGACAGACAACCTCTCCCGTTCACCCTCTACAAACACAGGCAGTCTTGTTTGGGCTGACAACTTTCACATTGCAGGCATCATCTTTCTGTGTGGGAAAGACTGAGTGTGTCTTCAAGGGATCCAAGAGATGTGTGTATTGTTTTCTAGAGGTACAGTGTTAAGAGAAATACAGTGTGGAAAAGCAAAGAAAAAAATGCCCTTCATTTTGCCCTTCACTATCTGTCACTACTCTCTGACTCTGCCTGCTCAGGTTTATTCAGAGTGGGGGATTATTGTTATTATTATTAGACCCAAAGGAGGGAAGTCCATAATAAAAACATACATTTACAACCATACATTGACAAATACACACTGCTTCTATTAACCTCTTGGCCTTTTGTGGGGATTTAAGAACTAACCTGTCTATCACTCAGCAGATATGCTATTCCAGATTTGCTGTTGTTGCCTCAGGGGCCCCTGAAACCCCTCCTTAATTTACCCATTCATTCTCCATTGACCCTATGCCCACACACCACTGCCGCCTACCCACAGCAAGGTCAACCATTCATCTCTACTGTATATTTCCTACATTGACAATGCAGGCTATGCTAAGACTAGTACTGCCATGATGGGAGAGAACATTTATTTTCTCCACCTCAGCAAGTCTCGTAGAGAATCTTAACACAGGAATTTCCCCAGTGTGGGATTAATAAAGTCTATCTTATCTTCAAATCAAATGTCTGATATAACTGTTTTTTGTGTTTTGTGATGATGGACACACAGTCACTGAGTTTCTTTACTCAGCTTTAGACACTTACCATGCAGGCATGGATTGGTAATAATCGTGAGTACCGGGAGATTGGGCCATTCTATTTGTGTGGGCTGCATGTGCTGCACGCGGGTCAAAAGTTGTATTTTTTGATCGGCCCATAGAGAGAAGAAAGATCACATGATTGGCCCACTGGTTTGTCTCTCATCTGAACACTGGCCAATCACATCCTACAGCCCACCTCCATCCTACCATATGGCGTTTCCATCACATACCTGTACCTGCGGGACTTGCCTCGACTCTACTCGTCTTTTTTTGTTTTCCATTATGATAAAAAGTCCCTGGTACCTGCCAACAGGTACTTTATTTAGTATCACCTCCGTTGAGGTTCCAAGCGAGCTGAGGCGATACCAAAAGGTGACGTGAAAACAATTTACAGACTGATCACTTGTTTACTATACAAGATATCTTTTTTGGGGCATTTCCGCCTTTAAAGGACATGACAGCTAGGTGAGAAAGGGGAGAGAGAGGGGGAAGACATGCAGGAAATCATTACAGGTCGGACTCAAACCCTGAATCTCTGCATCGAGGAATACACCTCTACGTATATGTGCACATGCTCTACCAACTGAGCCAACACAGCCACCTATACAAGACATCTTAATGACAGCCATGCTCCACCCTCAACCTTTAGCCATCTTGCCATCAGGAGCCAGGCAGCATTTTTCACTCAGTGAGTACACTATCATACTGTCTTACTTACCACTCAGTTAAGTCACAGTATTAGGGGCTGATATCGGCTGGTATGTATGTTCCACCAGCCACATAGCTAGTGAATGTTAAAATTTTACCAGTCAATAGATTACCTATTTTTGGCTGGTTAGTGTTTAGGTAGCAAATATACCAGCATTTGTCTGGTAAATGGTGCTGGACCACTGCTGGTATGTAATGAAGGACGGGTGGTGTTTGGCTGATTGGGATGGGCTGGTCTAGTTCTCAAACTAGGGCTGCTTTTGTACCCTAGTCCAGCCCTGTTACCATGGAAGAAGATTCCTAATAAACACTATAGAGTTCCAGTACTGTGTGATTAGATCGCTAATAAGAAAATATATTTGCTATGCTATGTTGTCATTTTTTACAAAACAATTGCATATAAAACTAAAAGCCACTCATATGGAAGCCTATAGGGGACTTAATTAAAATAACGTAATGCAATGTATGTCTCCCACTGTTCTATTTATACATCCAAAGGTTTTAAACTGAAAAAGGATGTATGTATGATGAAAAACGTGAACTACTCTGCTAGCCAACTGTGATGTCTGTACAGTTGTAAAATAAACAGAGATTAAACACTCTGGCAGTCAAATTTGGGCAAATACGAGAGGGGTCTATCTGCAAACTTCCACTGGAGTTGCTTCAGGTGCAGGCTCCACTATCAAGCGGGTCAGGACAGGAAATAACGTGTTTTTAACCTCCCCGCCCCCTAAGGTCGTAATGTTAGCTTGCAGCACGACTAGCGAAACCTGATGCCACATTGCGAAGGTAGGTGACTAATTTGCTTTATTCCAAAATGTTTAAATGCATGATTCTTGCATTTGTTCATCATTAAAATTGCTACCACTATCAATATATACAGTAGATATGAATAACGTAAATCACTGAATGTTACACATATGGGCTACTTTTTGTGTCTAAAGTTGCATTCTATGCTGCCTTCAGGTGCTCTCGGAATTATAGTAAATACGAGTTGCAGATTGGAAGTTGCACATAAGCTGGATCGATATTGATATGTATCAATAAATAAGGTCTCTGCTGTACGAGTGTTTCTTTCTGTGACATTGTATGATTTACGATTACTCTCGAACGTATCATCTGGGTGCCGTGTTTTGACGGAAGTTAGAGTAACAAGAGGGTGAAAGGTATATGACACCACTGACGGGCGACTAAAGGAAACGTCCCGTGTCAGAAATAAAATAACAGATTTCTCTGGGTTTGACATTTAGTGGAAACATTTGGAATAGTGTAAGAACACAACTCAGAAATATATATATATCATAGGTATGGTCGTTAATGCAGAAATGTTACATATTAACAGACAGTTACTTGAACCCTGCTACAATGCAACATGTACAGTTCGCCATTGCAGCGTGAGACAGACGGTAACAGAGTATAGCAGCACTTTCTACGATTACAAATCACCAATAATGGATTCTTAACCAAAAACTACACACCTGGACATGTTCCGGCAGGAATGTGATCCGAAATTTGGGAGTAATTACCAACATTTTCCTTACGTTAGCATGTAGGTACATGTAGCAGTGGAATGACCAACAAACAACAAAAATTCACCAGTAAAGGGATATAAGCAAAAACTACACAATGTTAAAACAGGATTTTGATCAACAATATCTGCAATCAAGATAAAATGTTTCCCTGACATTATAGCATGTAGCAGTGTATGTAAAATGTAAACACCGCAGTAACGTCTGTTGAATGGTGTTGAAGCCTAAGTGTTTACACCTTGTTCCGAGCAGTTTTACGTTGGCAGAGTGAACCTACTGTACCGGAGGTAGAGTTACTCCCGTCATTCTTCCCAGTCTTCACCCAGTTATTCACTTAACCCCCATTACTGCTGTGCATGTAAACTCACTGTGAAAGTTCCATTTACTTTGGCTCTGTGAGCAAATCCACTAATAGTGGGATTTCATTAACATTAATACATTTCAGTCTGGAATGTCACTGTACTGGTGTGACCAGGCCCTAACAGTATCAAGAATAATGCATGAGCAGATGGAACATAACTTTACCTCCACTCGTATCTTGCATTTCCATGTGTACCAGATCAGGGTCCACATCCACACCAGATACTGACCTGGAACACGGAGGAGAAATACATTAATCACCAGGGAGAGTACATTTAATCAGAAATTACACTTAAAACCACATTACTAATGTCTACTGTAGAGGTCAGATGAGGAAGCACAGTAAAAGAAACGACATATTGAATGTTGAATGTATTTGGTCTTATTTTCTCATTAGTATTCCGAAGAATTCTGTTTACGTTGGATGATTCTGCACCTCAGGATTTATGTGCAATGCCAACATTCAGTGCCAAAGCAGGAAGTTTCCTTTTTGTAGCCAAGCAAACCGTTTGAGTGGAGGTCGGGGTGCTGAGTGTCCTATAGTACATATTGTACAAAGACAAAAACATTAAAAAAAACAAATGGTGTTATTGGCGAGGTCATTAAACAAAACGGGTGGCTTTGCAGAATCGTCCAATATGGACATTCTTGTCTGAGGGTACAGCTTCAATTCAGTTCAATTTAGTCTTAAAATCTTGGTTTATTTGAGGAAATGCAATTCTGTTCCAGTTTTCTTGCGGTTGGTATCTATCTTACAGTAACAGAAGGTAGAACTACACATATGTACTACTCTTACTACTATCAAGAAATTGATCTCACCCCAGTGGTAAAAATATTTATTTGATGAATAAAATATTTAAAAAGGGTAATGTTGGACTAAAGTGTAGAGTGATTAAATCCTAGATCACAGCATAGAAGAACTCATACTGTACGTATCCTTTGATCGCCTTTGATTACACAGATACCTCAGTAAATATGCACAGCTCAGCTCGGGGAAAGTGCACTCTGATGTATTCAGCCTTGCTTATTACGGTAAAAAACTTCCAGAATTGTAGACCCCCTTTTCCTCTCTTTCTTCAAAGCACACTAATATACTCTACAGTACTCTTGCTCTGTGTGTATCTCAGTAAGCAGTAAACTAAGCAGTTCATCTGAACTGTGTAGTCCCCAGCCCAGTAAAGAGTAGAGATTTAAAACCTTGCTACTTTGCCTATAAAGAGACTTTACGAGCAATTAGCAGACCATGGAGGGATGAGGACGAGAAAATGGATCCCATGAAATGCAACAGGACGATTACATTTTTCAGCTTTAATTTGCCTGGCAGTTGATAATTCCAAAGCAAATCCAGATGAACATAAATCAGACAATTCTTCTGTTTTCTAAGAAGTCTTCGATTTGTTTCTTCTATTGGCTAACAAAATCCCTTTACTGGTCTTTTTCCTGAAGATTGTATTTGTCTAGTCTTCAGTTGAAAGAGCACCTTATTCTAATAAAGTAACAGCAGTTATACCACAAAGGATTAAAGTGTTGGTATAAAGGACTTCATTTGGTGTTGTTGCTAATGCCACAGACAATACAAACAAGCTACTTAGATTTGCAGTTTTGGTTCGATTTTAGACAGACACATGGGTTTAATCTGGATTTGGCCAGCTACATAGCATTGTGTTGTCTTTTACATCCCTTAAACATATGTTACAATGTCAACAATCTTGTTAAATGCTATGTTGTGTTTGATGCTATGTTGTGTTCATTCTTTTGTGGCCTAGGGCTGCAAGAAATACATTTAGTTTGCCTATACAAGCTGAATGTCAAATTTCTTGTTTTGTCTGACCAGTGGTCCAAAACCTACAAAGATTAATTGAACTATCACATGAGAGAAATAAAGCAGCTGTAACAATGTGTCATATAACACACAAAATGTATACTCTTAGTGGAGGAAAAGTATAAAGGGTTCCAATATATCCCTTTGGAAGCAGTGAGAGAGAGACAGACAGACAGACTGTATTGATCTCAAACTGGGACATGTCTGTGTTACAGCAGCAAGGTACAAGGCACACAGCACCCATAAGGAATATACAAGAAATATACTAGAAATAATAAATAAGATAAAATAAGATACCAATACCAGAACAACTCCTCAAAAAATATACTCAGTCATGCAAAGAATTTACAACGTATATACAACTGGAGAATAAAAATATACAACCTACATACATAGTATATAATAAAATATGCATACACATATAAAATATGAAGTCAACAGTGTGCAAGTTGCATAATAGTGCAGTATTGTGATGTGTGAGGTATCAAAATCTTTATCTCGTATTTAGCAGTGAAATGATGTACAGTTGTATGGTATGTGGCAGGAATGATTTCCTGTAGCGGTTTGTGCGACATTGAAGCTGTCGGAGCTTTTTGGAGAAGGTGCTCCGGAGCCAGCCTTCCTGATCAGTTTGTCCAGTCTGTTTGTGTCAACGGCTTGGATGCTGCTTCCCCAGCAGACGACAGAGGACAGCAGAGTGCTGGCCACAACATTCTGCTGCACACGTTGAAGGATCTCAGCTTCCTCAGGAAATAGAGTCTGCTAATCCCCTTCTTGTATACAGCCATGCTGTTGGTCTTCCACTTCCGCCTGTTGTTGATCTTAACACCCTGGTATCTGTAGTCCTCAACCATTTCCACATCCCCATCCAGAATACACAGGGACGGCAGAGCTGTTCCCCTCCTCCTATGTTCAATCACTATCTCTCTGGTTCAGCAGCAGCTGATTCTTACCAGCCCACACCACAAAGTTGTCCACCAGCTACTAGTCCTCCCCCTCCTGCCCATACCTTATACACCCTACACCTGCAGTCATCAGCAAACTTGTGTAGGTGACATGACTGAGTTGTACTAAAAGTCTGTGGTGAATAAGGTGAACAGAAAAGGAGACAGCACAGTCCCCAGATAGATCACAGCAAATTAAAAACAATCATAATCGTAAAGGTCCACTGTTTTTGTTCTGGACCTTTCAACTTTAAGCAGAGTTAAATTCCATCACATTTTGCTTTGTCTGCAGGAAGTTTGTTGAAACATTTAGAGGGGTAAGAATCTGTTTTTAGAACCAGTTGTGATCAGTGAAGCAATTCGGTAGGGCGTCTACAAAAGATATATCAAGGGTTCAGGCCAGTTGGTACTGGTTAGGGCAATCTGAATGATGACTGGGTAATGCTATTATTTGTTTAACCACAAGAGGTTACCACTTCGTTGGGGGGAATAAGTCAAGTCACAAATTGGGGAAAATAACCCTTCAACAGGTCCTATGTGTAGATGATGCAGTCAACATATCATCACCAGCACCTGGACTTAAAATACGCCAGGATCCTGTTTTGGACTTCAGCTCTGCATTCAATACTATCATCCCTGCTCTTCTGCAGGACAAGCTCTCCTGTGCCTGACCCTACCTGCAGGTGGATTACAGACTCTGTCTGACAGGAAGCAGCATTTGAGGCTGGGGAAACCCATCATTCCTGATTCTCTGACCATCAGCACCAGTTTCCCTGAAGGCTGTGTTCTTTCCCCTTTACTCTTCTCCTTGTACAGTACACTAACAGATGTACCTCCAATCACCTATCAAGCTTCTGAAGTGTGCGGATGACACCACCCTCATTGGACGTATTTCTGGTATTTCCTCAAGTCTATCCTCACCTCCTCCATCACTATGTCGTACGCTGCTGCCCCCACCAAGGACAAGGGCAGACTGCAGTGCATCATTCAGCTGAGAAGGTGATTGGCTGCAATCCTCCAGGAACCTAAAGGCCATTACAGACCAACCAGATGGCTGACTGTCCGCAGAAAAGGCAGTTGGACTGATCAGTCTCCCCGAGTTGGTCAAAAAATTGCCTCGGAACACACCGAAGACACGAGACGTAATACGTCTCCATAACAGCAGGCAGCGGTAATCTCTATTGTCACCCAAAAAATTAAAACCAGCAGCTGACTGGACGAACGCGTCACGTGGGTCTGGCTGCTGCTTCCGGATTTTGGATTTTTCAACTGGCCATTACTGGCAACTCATTCAGAATACGATCTCATATTGTACTAAAATAGTTCACCAAAGCGCGTTTCTGAAAACATTTTAAGCGAGAAATAGGCCGTGCAGTTGCTGAATCTGTCTTCATTTCAGATCAACAAAGGTCAGTTTAAAAGATTTTAGTCAGATTTTGAGAGGCTTAATCACAGTCATCCCGCTCGCCATTTCCGGGTGAGTCCCGACACACGGAACACACTGAACAGACTCGAGTCATCGACCTCACCAGACTGTCCAACGGCCGATTATCGGCCCGGTGTGTAGCTGCCTTAGGAATGTAGGAAAGACTGTGACCGATCCCTCCCACCACAGACACAAACTCGTTGAAACACACTCCTCCATGCAGCAGCCTGCAGTACCAAAACCTCACGCCACTAGAACAGTTTCTTCTTATCTGCAGCTGGCCTTATCAACAATGCAACCCACTGACAGACTCTTATCCTGCCCCATTGACATTGTATTAAAATACATAACGTAAAGTCTCAACATCTTTCACTGCATTATTAATGCAAATCTTTGGACACCTTTTGGACTATTGTCTCTGTACGTAATTGCACTTACACTCTATACAGCGTACTGTTAACTTTTGCACAATCCTTGGAGAATATTGTTTTTTATATATTTTTATTGTCAAACATTTCTTGACTGTTTGCAGTAATTTAATCTTTTATTTTCCCTTACTATGTTTATTGTTATGCACCAAACCCCAAAGGCTAATTAATTTGAAGTGAAAATCTACTTGGCAATAAACCTTTTTCTCATTCTGAAGGTGAAAGCAGCTGGCAATACATAAGGGAAGTCAATGCAGACAGAGACAGGGCTTAACAGGAAGCAGGGGGAATAAAACAAAACAATAGACATGTCTTATAGAGAGATAGGGGGTTGATTCACAAATAACAGATAATTGATTTCAGAAGAAAAAGAGAAGGAAGTGCAACATGCTGCAAAAACATTCCCCCTGGGAACTAAATTCCATCCCAGCTCTGGCTTCTCTGCCATTCGATTACGCTTTAATCCACATGCTGTTTATGGCATTTCATTTTTATTGCCTATCCTCAAATTTTTGTTTTTGTTGTCAGTTGTTGTGTGGGATCTGAGATGCGAATTCAGACAAACACAAACTTTACAGCCTTGCAAAAACAAGCTACAAAAGGAACACATTTGGCCAGACGACCCCAACAGCAGATTGATTTTAATGGCAGCCAGATTCCTGTTCTTTTGTTGCTTTTATGACTTTTAGGCCACTGGCAAAGCTAAGGCTAGAGTCTAAAGCTAGAGCTAGTTAGAGCCTAAGTAGCAAACAAGCATTTACAGCACATGCACAGGCATGCCCACACATTTACAGGAGGAGCAGGTCACAACCTTACAGTATGTGAAGGCCTAACTACAATAGTGTGTATCTGCTGAAGGCAATTTTACTTGAGCCAAATAAAATAAAGCAAAAGATCATTCATGCCTTTTTATCATCCAGACTGTATTAATGTAACGTTTTGTTGTCAGGCCTGCCACATGCTAATGCTAAAAGTCCACGGTAACACTTTATAATAATGGTTTATGAATTATCATGAGTTCATGCATGAAAAAGCATGAATTAATCAATGTAGTACTTCATTACTATCAGTAATGTAAAAGGATTTATAGTATCTCATGCATGACTTAATGCATGAACAATACGTTAATGAATGCATCAATTAAGTTATTTGAATCATAATGATTTCTGATACATTAATGATGTCATGTCTTCTTCAAAAAACTGACCAGTCACAGCAGTGTACATATTCTGAAGAATTGTAGTGTTGTAATCATGATTAACTAAACGTTACTTCTTCATGACTTCATCATGTCTGTGACCCTTCAAATAAAGTGCAGACCTGCTCTCTTTAACATTGATAAATAAGATATGATTAATGGTGGCATAACATTAAATGTATTCAGAATTATAGGAGTGGGTTGGCAAAATGATACGGAGGTCACTACATTGACACAAAATACAGTATACTGCAGATGCATTTTTATAGTTGCTTTATGCACAACAACATGAGGCACTTGAACAGTAATGTCTGAGAACAGTGCTCACCCAGGTAGGATATTTATGAATTTTACATTTTACTAACTTCTTAGTGTCTAAACACCAGAAATGTCTTATTTGTGGGGTCACAAAGATGATTGCTGCATATGAATTCATGATAATTCATGTACCGTTATTATAAAGTGTTACCCAATAAGGTTTGTTTTGTATAGGACTGTTAAGCTGCAGACACAGTGCCCGGCTGTTGTTCGCCAAGAAAAGTTCCCCCAAAAATCACAAAAAAAAGTTTTTTTTCACAGTGGAAAGGCTAGCTGTTTGTTTCCCATTTCTAGTCTTGGAGTCTAAACACATCCTGACTCTTTATTTTTTAAATACTGAACTATTACTTTAAAAATCCATCTTTTATGTATTTCAGCTATTAAGGCTTTTTCTTAACAGACCCATGAGTTTTACCATTCCGGGAAAACATTCAACGTCCTTGTACCATTATTATTACTGTTCCTGTCATTTCTTATGTATTATCTTTGTAACAAGAAGTAAAATAATCGTTTGCATGCTACATTATTGCTGACCGCTTTGTACATGTTTGTGTCAATAAAGAAGTAATCAACTGACACACTCTACGCATTAAACTGAGTCTTTAAGTCCTTATTTAACAATGACAAAATACAGTTTGACTGACCAGAAAACTTTGTCCTTGGTCACCCGCTCCTGAAGCAAAGTCCACTTGCGGCCAAGGTCTGTAGAAGCAAAGAGCTGGACACAAAAAAACAGAGAAGACCACAATTAGAGAGACAAACACACACAAAGCATGTAGCATTAAATTATGAACCCTAACCATGAGCCCTATTACTAGCTGTATCCTTTAAAGGTCCTATGACGCTGCTTTTTGGATGCTTTTATATAGGCCTTAGTGGTCCCCTAATACTGTATCTGAAGTCTCTTTTATATAGACCTTAGTGGTCCCCTAATACTGTATCTGAAGTCTCTTTTATATAGGCCTTAGTGGTCCCCTAATACTGTATCTGAAGTCTCTTTTATATAGACCTCAGTGGTCCCCTAATACTGTATCTGAAGTCTCTTTTATATAGGCCTTAGTGGTCCCCTAATACTGTATCTGAAGTCTCTTTTATATAGGCCTTAGTGGTCCCCTAATACTGTATCTGAAGTCTCTTTTATATAGACCTTAGTGGTCCCCTAATACTGATGAGTCTGTTTGGATCAACTCAGTTTACCCAATCAAGCTACTGAATATAATGGTTCACCAAGTTAAGACTATGAATTAATAATCATAGCAGGTTTTGTGTGTGTGTACATATGTGTGGGTGTTTGTTTTTTGCCTAAGCTTGTATGGCATTGATTAGACCCATAATGAAAGTCTATTGACTCCTACACACAAGGGATTCTTAAAGTCTGAAAAGCACTTTGGAGCTAAGACAATTACTTCACCACACAATCTTTCTCTAACATACAAAAACACAAACACACAGTTTAAGAAACCCTTTCTCGACACTTTCAATGACAGAGGTCATTGACATCCTGTCTATATACTGCTCAAAACAAACTTTCTTGCTCAGGGTCATCAGATAATATGAGTCATCAATGATCAAACTTCCTTAAGCATATGTCAACTGCACATTTCTAGCTGTGAAAAAGAAAAGTTACAGCTGACCTTGATAGCAATCTGTCCCTGCTATGACAATCATTCATTTACACGTGCTGCTATGCGTCCTCTCATCATTTGAACAGACTTGTTGTCAGCACAATGACGGATTAGTACCTACAATTCAGGTTCACTTCTATCCCTTTATCTACAAATAAAGTGGTGTGATAATCTGTTTTAATGTCTGACTGTTCGTAATTCTCACCCCATCACTGTTTATTAGGGGTGTAAAGATTTACCGATACCAATCGGTATCCGGTTCTTTTATCGCAGATAAGACTACATGGATACATGGACCCCTGGATCGATCTAAATGGACCAAGAATCGGCCGATGGCTTAATTCTAAGGTTACGAACTGGTTGATTGAAGCTTTGATGTGAATTCAACGAAGCTGCTGCTGCGGTGTGTGGTCATATGTGGAACTTGCTCATTCATGTTTGGGCTGGCAGGGATCAGCTTGTTTGGGTTTGCAGAAAAAACACCTGTAAATGCCAGCTGCTAGGTTTCATTTTTTGAAGTTAGCAGTGAAAGTGGATGAGAGGAATACCTTGTGGATATCATAAATTGTACTAGCTGTTGTCTGTCAGTCATCTGTTTCAAATATTCTTTTTTTGAAGCTTAATTTCAAAAATCAAGTTACAAATTTTTTAATACAGTGCTTCTTTTTTTACAGTATAACAAAGACAATGAAGGGAAAGAAAAAAACAACAACTAACAAACGAGAGGCCCTAATCCCAACCCACAATAACCCACCCCGGATCAGGATTCTGCTTGTCCTGTAAGATAAGATACCGAAGGTCGCCAAATGTTCTCAGTCTTTTAGTTTGTCCTCAAGGATGAACCGGATCCTCTCAAGGTGGAGTGTGTCAATCATCTCTGTGAGCCATAACTTCAGTGTTGGTTCTTTTTCCAGAGTAAGAGGATACACTTCTTTGCAGTGAGAATTCCTTATGTCAAGAAGCACTGTTGTGCCAGTGTTACTTTATTTGCTTCATTGGCTATCCCTAAGATTACTAAAACTGGATCTGGGACAATTTGAATATGTAACACCTTAGACATGAAACTAAAGATATCACTCCATTAACCTTGTATTTTGCAACAAAGAACATAACTATGAAGTAAATCACCAACATGAGTGTCACATACAGAGCTCAGGGAAGATCCTATGAAGTCTCTTTGGAATAATGTAACATTTTAAACTGTATTAGACAGTGACGTGCGTTTAAGGAGCACATATATATGCTAAACTCTCGTCCCATAGGTTATTTTGTATGTTCGCACCTAGCTCTTTTTCCCAATCCGCTTTAACAGTGGCAGTAGTTGGGCAGCTTATCTCTTGCAACTTATCATATAAGCAGGATATTATGTGATCTGACCTCCCTAGCTCACCTAGGTAGTCATCTAACTTATCTGGCCCTGCTTTCTCAAACTGAGGAAGATGTGTTCTTACATAATTTCTTACTAGAAAGAATCTGAATAAATGGTGTTTTGGTAAACCATATTGTTGTTGTAGGTGATGAAAAGATGCAAATGATCCTTCTATATATATAAACCACCTACATTCCAAATACAGAGTTCTTCCCACATATCAAAGGCTGTGTCTAGACAAGAAGGAGGGAAGGAAGGGTTTACTGCTATTGACAACCAGAGAGCGATGGCTCTTAGTTGTAAGTTCTGTGACATCTGTTTCCAAATCCTTATTGTGTTGTGTGTTACTGGGTTGTGCTGGTAACATGTTCTGTTAAGAGGAATTGGAGATAAAATTACAGTACCGATTGAATATGAATATATATACCGATTGAACAGTCCTTTTGCTCAATCTCCAGCCCGTTCGACAACAAAGCAGTATCATCTAACACAGATGCAATGGAAAGGATACATGTAGCCCAATAATAATTTATAAAATTTGGAAGTGCAAGTCCTCCATGTGATCTGGACTTTTATTCTATGGGATTTATAATTCCAGACAAAAGGAAGAACCGTTGAGTCTAACTTTTTAAAGTACGACTTTGAGAGGAATATTGGAATGTTTTGGAGGAGGTAAAGTAGTTGTGTGTATTCACACTAGCACCTCTCACACAATGCAATGTGCATCGTACGTGGGAAATTATTAATACGCATGCTCAGAGTGTGTTTAATGTAGATCATATGAATTTGATGGCCAGTGGGGCTGACGGCCCTAACCCCACGACAGCACATTTCAGATATGATTGGCTGTCTGGCGCGGCGCCAACAGTCGGCAAGAAGAGCATAAAGGAGAGATTGTGTTATCGTTGCTAGCTAACTTTAAAAAAATGATCGAAGTGGATTTCATACTCGAGCACAGGTTCGAACCCTTTGGAGGAGAAACTTTGGAGGAGAAACTGGAGAAAGCCTCGGGATATTGTCATCACTCTCTCTCTCTGTATGTCTACAACACCTGGTAGAAGAATGCTTCTCTGTTGTTAAGTGTTTTGGGGAGCCATGCGGTTGGTTGACATGTTCACAGAGAGAGATACTGAGTATTCTTTTTTTACTGGTATGTAGCCCACCTTCTGAAATGGTTGGTGCCCCACCAATTTTTTGGACATAAAAACGCCACTGATTGTATCTCAACCACTTGCTTCGAATCAATTCAATATTGAATCGACTCGTACTAAATTGTTCCATATTAAATTTAATTAGACCTGAACCGTATAATAGCACTTGCATCTAAATACGTATCGGAGCATCTTATACAAATCATAATAATTGTCAATAATACTAATTGAAAATGAATGCTTTGCTGCACTGACATCTTGTTAATCTTTCAGCTACAAAAGCAACTATTTATTTGAATGTCGTGTGTTGAATGTGATACCCACCCTGCCATCCTTGCAGTAGGCCAGGAGCTTGTCTTCTTCCTTAGGGTGGAATATGAGCGTGTCCGGGGTGAAGGAGATGGACTGTCGCTGGAAGGAAGAACCTTCATCTGTGCTGATAAACAGCATTTGATCTCTTTCATTTATGGATGAACCAACCAGCACTACCTGAAAGAGAGACCGACAGAAAAGGAGAAAAGGAGGAAAACAGAGGTCAGAGGTAGAACTGTCAAAAGGGTAATTTCCCGCAATGTATTCGTTGCTCAGGCAGCAGTCTGCGGAAGACTCAAAGACACTTTCCTTCTTATATCAATTGTTGATCATGTCGACTCACCTGCTTGCACTAGAAAACTGATCATTAAAAATGCGTGCATGGCCATGCATGCACATTTATTCAAGGCCATTCTCTGGGCCATAAGAACTTTCCATAAAGCTTGCATGCTGCTTAGACTGAGGCATCACTGTATTGATTATCTATTTAGAGTTTTATAGCTCATAAAGTGAAGGCATTAAACACAGGGCACACTAGGACCTGCCAACCCACTAATCATAATTATGTCCTGGACTCCCAGAAATAAGGCTACCAATAGGGGTGACCGATAGGAACTAATGAACCAATCACATTCTTTAGGAGTTCGTGAGAGCCGGGAAATGGTCCAATGAGGGTTTCTAGGTGTTGGTGTTCATCATCATCCCGGTGCCGTTTGCACCTGGGCTCTTTATACAACAGTGCATAGTATCCACACTGAAAGTGTAGGTGTGCACAAAAGCTGTAAAATGGCGTGTCAAAAAATAAGTCAAACAAAATTGTCAATACGCACAACTGCAGGCAAAAAAACTAACAGAATCCACGATTCCATCTCTTTTTTCACAGGCGCTACAAAATGGAACACCTTATATTTTGATATAAACACTTTGTATTTGCTTTTAGAGTTTTATAAGCTTTTTCATATCAGAAAGTCATTTCATTTCCATCGTGTTCTCGAAAGTGTCACTGCACACAATGCCATGTATGACATCCTATGCATGTGATCTTTTTTCCTATCAGATGCCTTTTTTTTTAACCAATGCATAATCATTGATTTGGGGTTATTTTGTGTATTCCTTTAAAATATATTAACTGCAAACACGCCCGCCGATAGGGGGGGACAAACGGGTCTGTTGTCCCGGGCCCAGGGTAGGAGGGGGGGACCCAGAACTGGGCCCTCATTAAATTATGGAATAATTAGAAGAAAAAAATTAAAATAGGCCTATTTGTGGAAAAAAAATGTAATATTTGAGTTTATTATTAGTATTTGTTTTCTTCCTAATTGTCCTTGAAATAGTGGTTAAGAACCCCCCACCCCCAACACAAAAACGGTTTGGCCACTGATCAAAATTTGAAGTCATTTGATTTGAAGTTCAGTACGCTCAAAATGTCCGGTCAGCACGAGTCCGGTGCTCAGAAAAGGAAAGAAAAGAGAAGAAGTGAGGAAAAAAATAGAGGCTTTAGAGATTGTCTAAACAAATATTTAAAAAAAGGTGGTGACGGTGAAGCTGGAACTAGTAAAGTCAACGTAGAGCAAGGTAAGAAACAGCCCAGCCAATGTTTATGAGCCTTGTAACGTAACCTAACAGGCCAGCTCTAATGTTAACGTCTATTAGCTTGTATAAAAGCCTAACGCCACATGTTATCTTTGACAGAAACAGTTGAGTTTGGTAGCTCCGTCAGAGAGGAGAGAGATCCAGCTGCAGTCAGGTGACAGAGAGAGTGATGCAGGAGGGGCCCGCTGCCCTGCAACGGAGGGACAGAGTCAGGCTACCAGTGAGAGAGAGAGAGAGAGACACAGTGATGCGGGAGGGGCCCGCTGCCCCGTCGGAGGGTGTGAGCAGAGATGTTAGGTGAGGAGAGGAGAGGAAAGGAAGAGGAAAGGAAGAGGAAAGGAAGAGCAGAGGAGAGGAAAGGAAGAGCAGAGGATAGGAATAGGAGAGGAGAGGAACAGGAGAGGAAAGGCAGAGGAAGAGCATGAGCTGGGTGTCTCGTCACACCCCTAGTTAACGTTGTTGATAGACAGTCTATTCACGCTTAATATCGGGGAAAGGCAAGCAGGAGTGCCCCATCATCCAGTATTACAACCACTGTGGTGCGCTCCTCAACTGACCACGAGTCTGTAGCATACAGTCCTTCTCCTCTTTGCTCCAGGGATGGGGAATGTGTAAGGGACAATCTCCAGTGCTAAGCAATGAAGCACATGCGCAAGGGCCAAAAACTGCAGTTCATCAAGTGGTAGTCTGGATCACTGACCAATCCATTCACCGGATAATCGGCAGAACCGGCGCTGCCTGTATTATGTAAACAGTTAACTTCCTTTTATATTATATGTGGCGTTTTCTTTTATCAGGGTACAAATGTTCCACCACAACAAGTTCCTTCCCGAGACCATTTTGCAGAGCCAGCGTCGCTGAGTCCAGAGCATAGCGCCTCCCAAGACGATTGTGATTGGTTTAAAGAAATGCAAAACAACAACCCAATCCTGAATGTACTGTATGCGTGGAGGAGCCAGACCTTACTCCGCAGCAATGTGAAGTAAGGCACATGCGTTCTGTCCAAAAGTACTTATGACAAAAACAACGGTTTGAAAAGATATATTAATGTGAAATTATTTGGTTTTGTTACTTTGTCCATTGATGTTTTCTGCTGCACTTCAACAAAAGACACATGGCCTGCTTCGTTTAGCATCACTGCTGCCTGCTCCACTGAGTCCTGCCTGGTGCCATGTCATTTCTCCGACGCTCCATTGTTCCGACCTCTCAATAACCCGAAAAATTCCCTTTGGTCTTACAGCCCACTAGTCCGACGTCCCTTTGTTTTGAAAAAAATAAACCCTCTGTTCCGACATCCCATTGTTCCGACCATATAGGCTTTTTTGGATCACCTCCCATAATCTAAAATCTGAATAAAAAATAACAAGCAAAATGACTTTTCTCTAGCTTATTAACACATTTAAATGTTTAGCCTATCTTTGAAAAACTGAAATAAAAATGTAGGCTAAGTCCAAAGTCCAACAGGGTAAAGTTAGTTTTGGATATGTATTTATATTTCCCTAAGCCTGCAATGGGGCATATCCCTGCAATAACCACTGTCTAACTTGATCAGTGAGAAGACGCCTCATTTTGGCTGTTTCAAACAGGAAACTTTGGGATTCCCGACATGTTAAACAAGGCAAAAATCCTAAAGAAATATTATAAATAATTGTCCCTAACCCTAACCATAACCCTAACCCTATATGGTCGGAACAATGGGATGTCAGAGCAGAGGGTTGATTTTTTCAAAACAAAGGGACGTCGGACTAGTGGGCTGTAGGACCAAAGAGAATTTTTCGGGTTATTGAGAGGTCGGAACAATGGAGCGTCGGAGAAATGGGCAGTCCCCGTCCTGCCTTACCCCTGCCTTTCCATCCTGGAGGATACCCAGCCCAGTTTTTGGCCAACCTGTCCCCCTGCTTTTACTCCCTGGGAATTATCACCCATTAAATACCTTAATCTCCTTTTCAGTATTCTCATCATGACTGCAGTTAGGCAGCGAACATAGCATGCCCTACATCTTGCTGGCTGCACTACTTGAGAGGTGTGTGTGTGTGTGTGTGTGTTTGTGTGTGTAAATTTGTTTGTTCTGAACACACTTCCCTGGTCAATTAAAGGCCTAGCGTTTGTGTGGTTGCAAGCAGTGGAGTGTTGAAGACAGAAGAGCATGAGAGAAGAGGCACAATTTTTTTCTTAACATAAAAATATTTGGGTGATGTTTGTAAGTGCAACTAGGAGCTACCAACAGTGTTTGCTGTTGACAGCCAATCACAGCAGGCAGCCCTGCAGCTCTCACTTGGTAATTACCTTGAACTTATAAACAAAGCAGTTCTTCCCAAAGAGCATTTGGGTCAGTCATCTATGCGTTTTCCGACTGTATTTTATGGGAAGTAAAGTATACACATTGACCCGACTCACACAGATGTAATCAAACCTCCACAGGAATGGTAATAGGTCTGTTTGTTTTTAGCAACAGAGCTAACAACAGTAAACGGTAATGGATGGTCGATAATGGATAAAATATGGTCTAATTTGATACCAAGTATGTCTACGTCATATTCATTTACTGTAAATTAAAGTGCGACCCTGCTTCAAATGCTTCAGTGATTGTTTCATCCCATTCTGCTTTTGCGTCTAAAAGCTGCTTGAAAGTAGCCCGGTCCTACTAGACTCTGGTACATTTCATTTGTACAGAGAGTCTGGCTACTCTCCATTGACAAGTGTTAACTTCCTTGAAGGCGGGTACTCTGTTGAAGTTTAAAACTATTGGATCTGCCCAGAGCCACTCTGGATCTGCCATAACCAATCGCTAACGTTTGGTCGTGACGTATGTCATGCGCATGTGCAAAAAGAGGTGAGACCGCAAGGGGGTAAGCTTCTTCTCACACCGCGTAGCTCCTATGGTGCCATTTTGATGCTAACAAGCACTCACCCCCCGTTGTTAGCATCCCATTGACTCCCATTCATTTTGACGTCACTTTGACAGAGAATAACTTTACATCTGAAGCGTTTAAAGACTCTATTTGTCCGTTGTTTATTTCTAAAGAAACACGACAATGTATAAAAGGCTCCATTACCTTGTAGCTCACGTTATGGCTCCATAGCAGACGTTTTTATAAAAATAGGCCAACGATTGGGTCATAACCACGAGACTTACTGTCTCATAGTAGAGGAATTACCGTATAGTACAGGAGAAGCTCTCAGGCAGTTTGGACTTCCATTAGCTGTTTAAGTTTAATTACTAATGTTAACTATCATTTTAGTGATCAATAATTAGCCTGTGCCTATGTTATCTCCTTACATATACCTACGCTCTCCGTCAATAGTCCTCATTAATCCACCCAATTAAAAATACCAACAGAAAGAAAGTGGAAGGAAACGGGAAATACATGCATCCGGCTGAATTTCCTGCTGCACCGGAGCAATCCCAGAAGTAGAACGTCAACGATATAGAGTAGTGCTAGACTGACTCGCACGCAGATCTGCTTGTTGTGCTAAGCTCAGTCCCACTGCTCTCATCCTCGTCCTCCAACTGGTCCACATCTGGCCAGACCTTTAGACACTTGCCCATTCTAACAGATGAGCTAACGTTAGCTTGTTAGTAGCACGGTGCGAGACGTTTCATTTTCTTTCATGACAACTGATTGATACGTGCCCAAGCTTGGATGTTTAGTGCCAGATCTTGCTCACCATGTCCACGGATTTATGATAAAACACCATGTTGCGCCGTTGTTACTATTATACATCCATGTGTCACACACACCGCAACATCTAAGTCACACAGAGTAAATTGTAAAGTCACACACACACAAAGCATTTATTTATGAGGCGACAGTATTTATTTAATCCTACAAAAGGACAAGAAATAATTATATGAATATATGAATGTAAGACTTTTTAAAGACTTTTAAGACCCTGCGTGTACCCTGTTTCATATACTGTATATTCATGTTTGTACATAGCAGTCAATGTTCATGTTATCCTTGTTTTTAGCTGTTATGTTTATTGAGATAACAAAAAACTGGGTCAAATTTCCTGTTTGTGTGCACACTTACTAAGCCAGTGAAACAGATTCTGATCCTGATAAGGACTTGGATACACTCCCCGTCTTTTTTCCTCCATCCACTACTCTACAGCTTTCTTTAGGCAGTCAAGTAACCCTAAAAACCTTCTGGAGTTTAATCTCCATATTCTGAGACAAATCAGAACAAACTTTTACATTGCAAATTGTGACACAAGAACCTTTTGTAATTCAATACAAAAGGACTTTCTCCTTCACTCTCCCTCCTCATCGTTACAGTTTCTCTGTCAGCTTGATATTCAGTTCACATAGGCTGTCTCCTGCCTTTCTCCCTCGCTCTCCCTCTCATTGATGGATCTCTCTATCTTCATCACTCTTCTATCTCCTCCTGCTTCCTCCGAGTCTCCCTCTGTATCCCTCCCCAACTGTCCATGATAGACGGTGGGTCTAACCCTCCGTTAGACGAGGAGACAATGATCAAACCTCAGGAAACCTCTCTCTCTCCTTTTTTAATTACATTCCTCTGTCAAGTAAAAAATAGGAAATGAGGGTGAGAGGGAGGAGAGGAACCTCTGAGTAATTATTTTTGACTTAATTACATAAAGTGTAAAAAAAAAAACTGTACCTCCTTTCCTAAAGCTCTGTGTGTGTGTGTGTGTGTGTGTGTGTGTGTGTGTGAGAGAGAGCGAGCGAGCAAGCGAGAGCGAGAGCGAGAGCAAGAGCGCGAGAGCGAGACTCATTACATAGGAATACACCTGAAAGACTTTCCTCTGTTACAGATAGCTGCCATTTAAGTGCCAACCGCCCCCATACACACCACAGTCATACTAACTCTGGCACTGGGAGCATTCATCTCCATGACAACGCTCTTCTGGAATGGGCCAACTTATTAACAAATAAGTAAAGTTTGACAACTTCATGTTTCATTTACACACACTTGTCACAGCGTAGAAAAGCACAGCGCTCTCGCCAGTGTATTGGGCTCATTTTCTATCACCAGCGTATAGCATGAAAGCACGGTGGATGGAATTAGCAAGCTAGCTAATTAACTATCCATCAAGCTACCAAACAAGTAACGTTATAACTGCTAACAGTGACTCATCATGACATCATGACTAATTTAATAATGACTCAGCATCACCTGTATTATTAGGATGTTTAAAGTGAATAAAACAGCCATCTAAACTACTTACTGACGCAATTTGTTCTCTCCTACGAGTCCCACCGCAGGAAACCTTGCCTTTTTCCTTAGTGCTTCTGTGATAAGTTACAGCAATGCAAATATGCATTATTGCATATAAAAAATTGCAACAGCCTACAGTTTAACCTATTACTGTATGTCATATTGCTATTGACAGCTCCTTTTGTGTTATGTTGTTGCTGTTTTTCTTGGACCAATGAAGCTAGAAGGCAAACTCTAGGCTTGGGTCCAAACCAGTTTAATGATAGCCAGACAGATTCTTCTGAGTGTATGGAGGAACAAAGGGGTACCTTCAATCCAACAATGGGTCGGTGAGATGGCGAGAGTTAGCCTGGGAAAACCCTGACGAACTTCCGGCAAATTTGAGATTTGCTCTGCAAGTCAGTCTGGCCGAGAGCCCATTCAAGCCCATTTCCAATTTTCCTTTAGCACTGAAAGATGACATCAAATATGAACGAGAAAGAACGGAGAAAAAGTAGAAAAACAAACAGAACCTACTGACTGGGTTAACAGCATGGTCAACCAGACACACAGCTATAAAGAGGGAACACTATCCCTTGAGGACAGTAGAGGAGGTTGTGGCAGAAATGCCAAATGCAAAGTTCTTTTCAGTGTTGGATGCAAATCATGGCTTCTGGCAGATACAACTGGATGAGGACAGTTGTAAGTTGTGTACCTTAAACAAACCATTTAGTAGGTACAGATTCAAACGGCTACCCTTTGGTGTGTCGTCAGCCCCAGAGGTTTTTCAGAAGTGTATTGCTCAGAGACTGGAGGACCTGGAAGGAGTTGTGAATGTTATGGATGACATTCTAGTGTGGGGTGCAGATAAAGAGCAACATGACAAAAGGCTGAGACAGCTTCTTGACAGAATACGGCGCATCAATGTGAAACTAAACAAAGACAAGTGCAAGATTGGTATGACAGATACGTTACATTGGACATGTTCTGAGTGCAGACGGCCTGAAGCCAGAGCGAGAGAAGGTCAATAATGGACATGCCACAACCACAAGACAAAGCTGCAATGATTCTGGTTCTTAGACATGGTGCAGGACCTCTCAAAGTTCATCCCAACCTCTCTGAGGTGAGTTCACCACTAAGGAAACTTTTGAAAGGAGAAGTTGTGTGGCAATGGGAAACACAACAGCAACGCAGCTTTGAACATCTGAAGAAACTGGTAAGCACAGCCCAAAGTTTTATGATGTAAACAAAGACGTCACAGAAGGATTGGGAGCCGTCATAATGCAGGAAGGACATCTCGTGGCATACGGCTCGAGGTCTCTTACTGACATACAGAAAAGATATGCACAAATGCATCACGGAGTACATTCCACATGCTTTACCTTTTGTGTGTTTACATAACTCACTCAGAGGGAAGGCAAAGGTTTGCTACATTGGTGACTTTAGTGAAGCAGGAAGATTTTCCAGTTGTGTTGTTTCTCCGTCATCTCCGACTCTGGCAGTGTCTGAAAAACTCAAGCTGCAGGTTACCGGTAAGCTAACGTTACCCTGTGTCTTTAGCTGCATGCTATCAGCTGGTAATCACACGGTGTGTTTTTTTTAATTCTTCAGACGTGTGCAAGTAGGTGGGGGTGGGTAGAGAATACATAAAAATACTGGGTGAATCGCCGAACCTGCGTTTGATGTCAAAATCAAAAAATTGTAATGCAAAAAATTACATTTAAGCATGATTCTTAATATTCTTTTTTTATTTCTTTCTCTGTTTCTCTCACAATGCCAGAAGGGAGTTCATCTCATTCCCACTTGTAGATTGCGTACACGAAGTCTGGAGACAAATGCGTACAGCCTTTGTTTAGACCGATAAAGGTACAAGGTCACAGTACACTATCTCTATGTGCAGATTCAGTTCTCCCATGCCAGTGGAGATGTAACCAGGGGGTAAGTTGTACGGGGGGGAGAGGCGAAATGGCTCCAAGATGTCTCCTGTGTTTGAGATTGTTTCTCTGTGTATCAGATTGCCTGTGAGAAATGCAGAGTCATGTTATCTTACAGGGAGGTGTGTTCCGGTGCATTCTGGGCGTGCTGGTCTTACAGGGAGGTGTGTTCAGGTGCATTCTGGGCGTGCTGGTCTTACAGGGGGGTTTGTTCAGGTGCATTCTGGGCGTGCTGGTCTTACAGGGAGGTGTGTTCAGGTGCATTCTTGGCGTATTGCCATCTTGAGGCAGCGGGAAGTGATCGTGCCATTGACCAACAAAAACCTGGTCTAAAGTCAATAACGCAGCATTTCATTGTTATTTTAACAGAGCATTAGTAAAATGCTCCTAGGCTCGTGCAGGGTGCGTGCACACTATGCTTGTTACACACACAGGGACGCACAGCAGCACATACACATGCAGAAGATTACAAATTATTATATTATTATTATGGTGTAAATCCTCCATCATAACAGCAATGCTCCAAGGTCCAAACGCGCCTGGCTTTTAAAGGGAATGGGAGATGATCTCTGATTGGTTGATTGCATGTTACGCCCAAAACACACCTCTGATTAATGAACACACTAAGAACAACACTTTAGAACCATGCGCCCGGCACACGGACCCTTTTTCCCGCCGTCAAACTAGCAAAAGTGGATTTGGACACGCCCTAAACGCACATGCACTTCACGCTGTGCTCTTAGATCGTTAAAATAGGGCCCAAAGAGTGAAATGGCAGCTTACAGTAGAAGGACCTCCGTGGTGCCCCTGACTGAAACAATTAAAAGCATTATGCTGCCAAGACCCTCTCATGCCGGTCTGCCCGCCCTGCCATGTCAGCCCTGCCTGGCAAAATTCAATTTCCACTTATCAGTGACAGCGAGCATTGCTCTGACTGGCATACATGTCTCTGCTGCTGGAAATATACACTCACACAAGAGAAACCCAGCTAGATGAAAGCTGGCTCAGACACAGATGCAGTAAATCCCAAAACATTTCAGTGTACGCCGTGATAACTCCGTTCTGAACCGCCTTCTACATATTACGATATGTACAACAATCTAGTTGAATCTAGTTCAATATTTTGTGATTTGATGTTGTACCGTCACGTGACTCAGCGGCGCCAGGCAAACAAGCAAGCAAGCAAGCAGCCAGGCCCGGCGGTGGCCAGCACCACACACACACAAGCAGGAGAGAAGAATGGCAGAGAGCAAGAGGAGCGCTGTGTGGCTATATTTTCAGGCCAAAAATGAAACAACGACAAGCTGTATAATTTGTAAAAAAGGCTGTAAGATACAGTGTTAACACAATACATTTATACAAGCATATGAACATTCTGTCCTGGGTTTTAAACTTATTAATAATCCAAAGGGGGGGGGGGATAAATAAATAAATCACAAAACCACTTACATGTCATGAAAATTCAGATTTAGCAATTTGATTATGCATCCACCTTAATTATTAAAGTATCGGTATCGTATCTGTATCGGCGATACTGGCCCTGTATTTACTTGGTATTGGATCAATACCAAATTTTGCAGTATCGCACACCACTACTGTGCAATAAAGAGCTCTCAGAATCAAATGACCACAGCTCTCACCAACTCAAGTGCATTTGTGTTCACCTGATGCATTTTAACAAGGTTGAAAGTACACAAGCTGCTCCAAGCTTTAGATTTAATTACAGGTAAACCTGTGAGTTGAAGCAAAATGGACCTGAAGTGGACTTCAATAAAAACACAAGGTTGGATAATGATCTTAATTTCTGCAAAAAGATTTGATACTGTCTGCGTGGCAACAAAAACCCATTAGCTCAATAATTTCACAACAGTGTTGCAGGGTACTTCCATGGTTGAGATAATTGATTTGAACAGCCATTTAATTGGCTGGCTGACAATGGTTTGCAAAAACAATCACGTTTAGTGGACAAAAATGGAGGGTGCACAATTGTCCCATTAGGCAGTTTGTACAGCACATCAACTAATGTGGGCATGAGGTAATAGGACTGTTTGAAGCCCGGTTAAACAGTTAGGGGTCAACAAAAAATATCAGTTTCTCTGTCTTTTTTGAAATTATGACCAGATTATTTATCATTAAGTGTCAATCTCTTTAATACGGTTTCAACTGCACTTAAACAGCTGTCTTGAGGGTCACCAGGACGTTTCTGGGCACGTACTGCACAGGGGCCACAATTAGGGTTGAGTACCGAACTTTGTACTTTCTGGGGTACCGATTCACGTTAAATCAAGCGGTGCCAAAATGTATTATTCATAAGCACAAGCTTTTTTGTCCTCTCTGCATGTTGACAGAGACGGGGCTCCGACACACGCAGAGCTGTGGTGCAGAGCGAGCAAAAGTCTCTCTACAGCTTGTTAAAGTCACAGTGAGTCACGGCAATGCCGGTAAAGCGGGTGCAAGTGTGGTTCCACACTTTCAAAACTTTGCAGATAGCGTTCACGGTAATATAATGGCGAGCCAAAAGTGGTCGCGGTGCGGTAGACTTCCTCATGCGCAACAGAGTTCTCTTCTCCCTGGTGACAGACTAGTCTATATCCTTGACCCTTCCTCTGTCTTTGTGTTGGCGTTCTAACCTCCAGTGGATTCATGAGGACTGTGGTTAACTGCTCCTCAGATCTCTGCAGGGTAAATCCAGACAGCTAGCTAGACTATCTGTCCAATCTGAGCTTTCTGTTGCACGACTAAAACTACTTTTGAACGTCCACATGTTCCACCAGAACAAGTTCCTTCACAAGGCTAGCTTAGCGCCACTCATGACGATTGTGATTAGAGGTGGTGAAATTAATCAAATAATCGATGCATCGAATCGTGGACATGGACGATGCTGCATCGATAATCAGCCGGGCCATAATCGATTATATATATATATATATATATATATATATAAAAAATGTATGCCTAACAACCTGTTTACATATTCGGTTATGTTTTGCACATTCAGAAAGTGCCATGTGCTCAGTGCTGTAGTTTTATGTATCCAATGTATTTAGTATTAGAGCACTGCAGAAGGTTTTGTTTTTGAAGCCTGAAAAGCTATGAATTAAATATCCTAGATCGCTTTAATGGAAAAATGTATTTGACGCATCGAGATATCGAATCGAAGACACGATAATCGTAATCGAAAGATCATTGAAGATTCACACCTCTAATTGTGATTGGTTTAAAGAAATGCCAATAAACCAGAGCACATTTTTCTCCCATCCAGGAATGCTGTGTGGACTAGCCAGACCCTCCCCTGCAGCGCTGTGGAGGAAGGTCTGGCAGTGTGAGACTAGTGACAGACTGACAGACTGAGGTTGTATTGCAAGGCATATTGCTATATTTCTATAGCACATTTTAAAAATGTCAAAGTGCTTTACATAAACATTAAAGAGCAGTTAAAAAGAGATGAAAAATAAAGAGACTGATAATGATGCAAATACAAGAATAAAACTTACAGTGCAGTGTAAAGAATAATTATTTGATTTAATAGTTTGTTGGGAGTGGAAAGAGAGCTATTTTATTTGTGTGGTGTTAAAAAAAAACATTCTAACTAAATGGGATAACGTAGGTTTGGAATTATTTTTACAAGTTATTACAGAGGAAAAGTACAGAAAAAAGGTACCGTTGGGTACTGGCACTAAATTTCAGGTACCGGTATTGGTACCAGTAAAAATGTGAACAGTAACTAATCCTAGTCAGAGTCCGAGTGCTGTCCAAGTGAACGTTGTATGGCAGAGAGACAATGTTGAACACATCCTGGTACATGCTCTTTAATCAGCATGCTCGCATTACTGTGCTCTACACTATCCAGCTCCTCTGGAATATTGAAGCAAATCAGGGCAAGTTTCTCGCACGTGGAAACTGAAAGCAAGCCCTCTGTCTGGACTTTACAATTTTAAAACTACATTTGTAGGTCTTGGCTCTAATGACGCACCGTGTGCAACAAATTATATAATTTCACACGAGCAGATATTACTCTTTGCACACCAACTCAACAATCGAGAGTTGTACAGGCAGCTGCAATCATGAAACAAAACATAGGGAGAGGGAAAGAATGGCAGCTGCGTGTATGCAGCACGCACACAGACGGGCACCACATGCCCGCAAGTGTGTTTTGCGAGCGCTGGAGGGCATACACTCAAGCACTTCTCTGTTGTCTCGGACTCGTCTTGGACTCATTGGTATTTGGACTCAGACTTGACTTGGGCATTGGACTCGCCAAATATTGTAGTTGGTCTCGACCGAGTCCAGTACCATATGCTTTTGTTCTAAAATAACTTCCTCCTTCAAAACAAAACCACTGATGAAGTGCGCTCATTCAGAAAACAGGTATTAGTTTAATTCAAAATCCATCTAGAACAGGCATTGAGATTGGTCGCCTGGGATACGCCTGGCTGCATCATATGCCTCAGTCATCAGATATCAATCATTTTCATTTTGGCCACAGACACAATGTCAGCGAGCACTTTGTACTAGGGATGCAGCGGTTAACCGATTTCACTATTAACCACGCTTTAAGAAAACGCTAATTAATCGTAAAGGCTCCGCTACACCGAGTGTTAACTGACTGCACATTATGTGTAGCAGTGCGTGCAGTTCCTATTAAACCTCGACAACATAAACGCTTGAGTTTGCGTACACACGGCACATCAGACGCAGGTCCGATCACGGCGAGTATTGACTGTCAAGAGTGATGTACAACAGGTTGTATAACTGCTGCAATTTTTTAATGTTACATAAAGTTAGAAAACAGCAGGAAAACACAGCGCAGAGCCAGCCCCTGACCACAAGACAGCTGCAATGGGTAAGCTTGCTGGCCACTTCTTTATTAACGTTGTTGTTAAGTGTTTGTTAGCTTATTAACGTCACCAGTTAGCTAATGTTAGCCTGTTTAATGTTAACGGTAACGTCACAGTTAACAGCTAACGAGTGTCACTACCCGATGCGAGTGGAGTACAGATGCGAGTTGCGCATGCGTCACTTTGCGACAATGACACTCCCCTCCTCACCAGCCCCACACAGGTAGGCTAGACCAGATTTCACGCAGATCTGTTTCGCCGTTAGCCACAGAATAAAGAGATAGGTACATTACATAGCAGTAATTTATCATTTAGCTTAAGGCATCACATTTTCACGGCATGATCCCTGAGGTCAGTTCTAGATTAAAGCTGAAGTAGCCTCCAAGAACCTGCTAACAACAGACTTCTGTAATGTCAATACATAAAAATGGACATGCATAACAAAGTTGGTTCACTGCTGGCTACAAGTTAGCAATCAAACACAACAAAGGCTGTCACTTGAATGGCGTTTTGAGCTAATGTTAGCAATCAAACAATCATAGATAGCTAAAACGTTTGCGGGATCCGGATCACTTGGCGTTATGCTGTAAACCGTTTAAATCGGAGCATCTTAGCAACTCACATCTGCACTCGAATCACAGGAATGAGTCAGGAGATGACGTTTGCATTTACAGTGAGTGCAATGATGATAACGTTACGTTCTTACAAGGCAAAACATTGCAACAGCTTGTCTCGGAATTGTCTGTCTCACATTTGGACTCGGTCTTGACTTGTCTCGACTAGTCCTTGTCTTGGACTCGACAAAGGACTAGTAAGGTGGACTTGACTACAGCCCTGGCAGACACTCTCGCAGGTAAACTCTGCTCTCAAAGTTGATATTTGCTCGCCTGAATGAAACTGACTTTTGAGACTTTGAGGGCGGAATCCTTGCCTTACCCTGTCAAAAGGATATTTACACCAGGTGTAAGGTGCCACCTGCTCAACATTCACACACCGATGGCACAGCATTTGGACCATTCTGGGTTCAGTGTCTTGCCCAAGGACACTTTGACATGGGACTGCAGGGCCAGGGATCGAACCACCAACCTTTCGATTGGTTAGACGACCACTTTATCACCTGAGCCACAGCCGTCTAAAAATAGAATGGGTGGGAAGAAATGAAAGACCAAAGAGACAGAGTTATAAAAAAGTAATGGGGGCTGTAGATTTCAGAGCACCGAGGCAGGAGGAAAGAACATATTCTGGAAATGGAACTGACCAAGCATTTACCAACCATCATTTTATTAGAAAAAGCTATGAGATGTTTACCACCGACAAGCTGGCACCTGTGAGGAGATATGATGCAACCTGTGAGTTAATAAAGACGTAATAAGAGGATATTCCACCCTTCAATCATTCTGATGTGTCTTATAAATAGAGCTCCTTATTACAGTGTAAGTGCAGGATGAGTAATACAACTATTATTTCTCTTCTCTCGATGACTCAAATCCAGAAGTCTGTCTCTGCATTGTTGGTGATATTCTTGGACTCATTCTTTGTCAAATTAAAAGTCCTGTGATACTTTCATGTTTTTATTGGGGACAAATGCGTCCAATGTGTCCCCCCAAAAATGTACGCCAATGATATATGTAATAAAAACTTTTTTTATATGTGTAACTAGGCGTAGACGTCCATTGATCGTGATCCGGGGTGAATGGGAGAAACCCAGCATGTGGCCTAACTAAAGATAATATTTTTGGCTAAAGTCAGGAAAGGGGGAGAAAGAGGGGGATGACATGCAGCAAAGGGCCGCAGGTCAGAACCGAGCCCGCGACTGCTGCAAAAAGGACTGAGCCTCTGTACATGGGGCGCACGCTCAACCTGGTGAGCTAACCAGGCGCCCCAATATAGCTCAACTTCTACCACAGACTAACTTCTTACCCCACCTTCTTTTTTGGAAAAATCCAAAAAGATTGATTTGTTTTCTTTCCACCCGGACCTGTACTCTCCATCATTTGTCCTCCTGCTCTACTCTACCCTGCTGTTACTTGTCACTCAACGCTGACCATAAGACCCCATTACACACACACATTTTTATTTTAGTCGTAAGGTTGTTGTTGCTCTCACTAAACCATTGGCCCACGCTGGCTGTAAAAGAAGCTTCTATAAATCATACATTATAATAGTTCACTATATTATCAATCAGTATGTTTACTTTTAACAGCGTCATGTTGTTAATCAGTATGACGTTTACTTGCATATGAAATGTATAAATCTGGATGATGTTTCTATTGGTCCTGATTTTCTGAAGTATGTTTTACACTGCTGGTGTATTGAAGCTAATAGAACACCGATTAAAAACGAGTCCGTTGGTAGGCCTATTTACTAGAGATAACACAATCAACAAAATACATTTCACTTTGACTTGTCCAAAAACTAAAGTGATTTCCATGCCTCCTTCATTATGGGACAGTGTCAGACCTAAATGCGTTCTTGAGTGTAATGTTTATATCTGCTGCATCTAACTTATTATCTATAATTAATTATAATTAATTATAATTATCTAACTATAAATCAAGGACCCTCTGTTTGTGTGTGTGTGTGTGTGTGTGTGTGTGTGTGTGTGTGTGTCCTTCAAATAATCCTGCATGCACAATAGATGTCACATCACATGCAGCACACTGAAAACAACAGCAGCGACCTGTGTGCAGCTGCGGGGGCGGGGCTTCACGGCTTGCAGTCAAGAAGTTTTTTTCAGTGAGCTAGCGGTTTGGAGCCAAAAAGTGATCATCCGCCAAGCACTGATTGCTGTCTACACTTCATGCAAATGATGAAATTAAACTGTACACGAACACGTTAGATGAACACCCTGGCTCTCATGATTGTTTAGACAAATATGCTATGTTAGTTTAGCGTGTTAGCATGCTAACATTTGCTAATTAGCACTAAACACAAAGAACAGCTGAGGCTGAAGACAATGTCATTATTTGTGCAGGTATTTGCTCATAAGACAAAGTATTGGACAAACATTTGACCTGATATTTGTTTTACAATTGATCGTTAGCGGGAAATGGATGACTGAACTACATTTCATTGCAATCGATTCAATAGTTAAGACATTTTTCTAAAAAATGTGAACTTCATGGTGGTGCTAGAGGAAATGTCAGGGGAGCGTCAAAATCAATAGCATTCATCATCTGGAAACCATCAATGTCTGTACCAAATTTTACGGAAATCAATCCACTCCTGAGATATTTTAGTTTGGACCAAAGTGGTGGATCAACTGACCAACTGACTTGCCATTGTCATGCCTCTAGCAGGAATAATAAACCGTGCCAAAAGGTCTATTTCTTTACATGACATAGCTTTTAAACAGGTGTCCCATAACAACAATTGCATTTTACTTGTTATTTTACTTTGTTGTATAAACCATTAGCTGTGAATAAATAATCTGGTGACAAGAGGCACTGCAGACCAGAAAAGTAGAGCCAAGAAGACAACTCAGACAATAATAGTTAGCCTACATTTGGGGCAGTGATAAACTAAAAGAAAACAAAAGATTAATTGCAATTAACATGCATATTAAAGCTATAATGCCTTCATCATTAGGCGTGTCAATATATTGCCCAACCCCCATTGACAATAAAGCTGTCGTGCGCAACTATTTTATATCAATGAAGTCCGTTACATTCAAGCCATTGCCAAATGAGTTGATACAAAGCTAGTCATGTATAAATTTATGTTTTAAATGTCTCAGTCAGTGAGTGTACTGCTATGAAAAGACCTACACATTCAGCAGGAGTACTAAAAACCAAATAAGAAAGCAACCAATGGCAAAGACAAACATGGATAACCATTGGTAACCATTGATAACCATTTTTTGGTGAGCGCTGAAAAAAGAAAATGGACTGAGATCAGACACGGATGTCCCCTTACTGCTATTTAAACAGGTTAGTAATTCAATTCAGTTTTATTTATAGTATCAAATCATAACAAGAGTTATCTCAGGACACTTTACAGAGAGTAGGACTAGACCAAACTGTAATTTACAAAGCCCCAACAATTACAATAATTCCCTCAAGAGCAAGCATTAGTGGTAGCTATTGCGACAGTGGCGAGGAAAAACTCCCTTTTGGGAAGAAACCTCGGCAGACCCAGACTCTTGGTAGGCGGTGTCTGACGGTTGGGGGTGTGATGAACAGTGGTAGTAATAGTCACAATAAAGATAATGGAACAGTGACTACAATGGTAGTCGTAGTAGTTCATGTCATAGTAGGGCACAGCAGGGCGTTACGGGGTGTAATGTGGCACAGCACAGCATGGGTGGACGCGGTAGGACGCAGCAGGATGCAGCCAGACACTGCAGGGAATCGCAGAGCGTAGCAGGGTGTAGCAAGTCCCTAGCGACAGCTAGACGGTCTAGGCATACGCTCCAACTCCTCACTCCCTAACTATAAGCGTTCGTTTGGGGAGATTGTTTTTGAGGAACGTTGTCATTTGGCCGATCCAGGCAGTGTAGGCCACCGGACCGTCTGACTACTGCATCCCTCAGAAGCTTTCGCCGCGCGGTAGCAATTTTCTTCTGTGACGACGGCTGGTCAGTCGGCGTTGAAGGGGGGCGAGCCCGGCGAACCGCATGGGCCACTACCGGTTCCGACTCCGGCAAGGATAACTGGTGTCGAGCAAGAAGATGGACGTTGGCAGGCGGCTGAGTCCCATGGCGCAGTATCCTGGGAGGCCGCCGGGAGAGATGAGATCCGGAGCGACTGATTATGAGCCTATCCCTAACTATAAGCTTTATCAAAGAGGAGGGTTTTCAGTTTATTCTTAAATGTGGTGACGGTGTCTGCCCCCCGAACCCAGACTGGGAGCTGGTTCCACAGGAGTGGAGCCTGGTAGTTGAAGGCTCTGGCTCCCATCCTACTTTTAGAGACTCTAGGAACCACTAGTAGTTCTGAGTTCTGGGAGCGCAGTGCTCTAATGGGACAATAAGGTACTAAGAGCTCTTCTAGATATGATGGTGCTTGACCATTTAGAGCTTTGTAGGTCAGGAGAAGGATTTTAAATTCAATCCTGGATTTTACAGGAAGCCAATGCAGAGAAGCTAGTACAGGGGAAATATGATCTCTTTTCTTAGTTCTTGTCAGAATACGTGCTGCAGCATTCTGGATCAGCTGGGGGGACTTATTTGAGCATCGTGGTAATAAGGAATTACAGTAGTCCAGCCTTGAAGTAACGAATGCATGGACTAGTTTTTTAACATCGTTTTTCGATAGGATGTTCCTGATTTTGTTACTGGGAAAAGACTATCTTGCCAATCTACACGAGATTCTTCCAGTTTGGTGGAGCGCCATTTACTTTCAAATTTTAGTGAGATTTGTTTTAATTTGCGAGTTTGGGAGTTATACCAAGGTGCTAGTTTCCTTTGCATCGCCATCTTCTTTTTGATAGGAGCAACCGAGTCTAAAGTAGCCCGTAGGCAGGCCGTAGCACCGTCTACAAAATTATCAATTTGGGAGGGACTAAAGTTAACATAAAGGTCCTCTATTATATTAAGGCATGGCATTGAGTTAAGTGCTGTCGGAATGTCTTCCTTAAATTTAGCTATAGCACTGTCAGATAGGCATCTAGTGTAGAAACTTTTATTTAATTTAGTATAGTCTGGTAGTAGGAATTCGAAAGTTATTAAAAAAATGGTCTGATAGTAAAGTAATAATAATTTTGATGCCATATTCTAGCACAAGGTTGAGGGTGTGGTTAAAACAGTGCGTGGCCTCATGCACACTGACTGAAACCAATTCAATCTAGTAATGAGTTGAAGGCAGTACTAAGGCTATTGCTATCAACGTCCACATGAATATTAAAATCACCTACAATAATTATTTTATCTGATTTTAGGACTACACATGACAAAAACTCTGAGAATTCAGATACAAATTCAGAATACAAACCTGGTGCTCAGTAAACAAATATAATTGGCTGTACCGTTTTCCATGTTGGATGTTGAAGATTAAGAACAAGACTTTCAAACGAGTTATAATTTAGTTTAGGTTTAGGATTAATTAACAGGCTTGAATCAAATATGGCTGCAACTCCCCCTCCTCGGCCTGGGCCTCGTGGAATTTGAGTATTAATATGAGTGGGAGGAGTGGCTTCATTTAGACTAACATATTCTTCATGGCCCAGCCAGGTTTCGGTGAGGCAGAGTAAATCAATTTGGTTATCTGATATCAATTTGTTTACCAATATTGCTTTAGACGACAGAGATCTAATATTTAATAGATAATAAATAAAATGAATTACCCTAATAAGGACACAAAAAAAAAAAAATCTAAATTGCTAAAGATATTGGTTATCAATTAGAGTTACATACAACAAACACCCCTTTCATTTGCACAAAAGGTACAAGCATAGTTACACAAACATGGTCCTTTCTCTTTTTAACATGTAATGTCATTTTTCTGTGCAGCTGGATGATGAATAGTTGTTTTGAGTCCAGTTTGTACTGCTGATATACAAGAGGGTACAGAGTCCAGTCTTGTTAAAGCATCATGCCTGGCTAAGCAAACAGCCATTATGACAATTTGTACCACAGTAAAAAAAATGAAAAAACAGAAAAGTGTTTTTTTTTTTATTGTTTCATCAATCTGATTTGAATGTAAATGACTGCTATCATTTGTAGTCATGTTTGTACTTTGTCAATATAGGTTGCAGAAAGTTTGTTTCTGAGTGGATAGGAATGGAAAGCACACAGGAAGAGACAGAAAACAGTGACAGGGAGAGAATGGGAGGTAAAACTGACCTTTGCTCGCTGAAATGTAATCTTGCATTGTTTGCACAAAGCAGGCTTTTCCAAGAGGCTTTTCAACGCCATCTGTTTTTATTGAGCCTTCATCCTTGAGTTTGATAACACCACCACATCTCATCTCGATCCCTGTCTGCTCTTTCTCTATTTCTCCTCCTCTCTGACAGATGGAATAATGAGATAGAGGCAGCAGCGTGCTGCTTCATGGAGCAGCAGAGACATTACAGGATGGGCAAGACCCCCACTGGGAGAGGGGGGGGGGGGAACTCTGTTTGCGACACTTATTTAATTCCCCCACAAGTGTCCCAGTGGGAGAGAGAATATCTGTCTGTAGCTTACTTCAGCTCCTCCATTAGTAATCTGTTTGTGTCTCAGGAAATCGAATGTTTGGCAGTTGAAACTTTTTATGTACCGAAGGATTTCTCACATCGTAGCCATTGTTGCTAACATTCCACTGCGCACAGAGGCTCTATTGGCAAGGGACGTCATATACGAGGCTACGCGAGAATACAGACCCAACATATTGATGCATCCTTTGCAAGATCAGGGGATTTTAATCACATCAGCCTCAGCCCCCACCTGACCAGCTTTACACAGTTTGTTAACACTCCAAGGGAAAATAGGACATTTGATCGTGTTGGGGATTAGGAAGGTACAGATTCAACTATTAGCAATTTATCAAAAGATGTGTTATCAATATTAATAAAGTTATGAATGTGTGTTAATAACTTGACCAAATTGACAATCTATCAAAACAGGGCACCACCCTGGCATCAGGGACCAATAACTGAGCTGTGAAAACAGTGTTCCCTCTTAATTCATTTGATTAATTCATCTCATATTCATAAAGTGAACGGGAAGGGTGAAATTCAAGCACTGATCTGTTCAACCAGCTGTTATTACAACATATACACAAATAATCACAAACAACTGCTATTTAAAGTATAATAGAATTCATTTAACTTAAATTATTAAATGTCAATCAATAGTTATTCAATCAATAAACCTATATACTTGTTACAACTACAACAAAGGCAAAAACAAGCAAACGTGTGTGTGTGTGTGTGTGTGTGTGTGTGTGTGTGTGTGTGTGAGAAAGAGGGGGCAGTGACAAGATCACATGGGTAGCTAAGCCACGCAAGATCAAGATGGCGGATGAAACACAGCGTGATTTGAGGCTCTTCGTAGTTTTTAGCGCAAGGCACAAAATGGCTACTCGAGGAAATACACAAACCGGCGGCTAGTGAAACTTGGTTGCAATACCGCGTGAGTATGGGGTGGCCGTCAGCTGATCTGTGCATGTGTATGCGTGTGTGTTAGGTTAGTGTGTAAAAGAGGAAAACAAAGCACACTTTAGACAAAGAAAGACACTTGGAATCTTGATTTTCGAGGAAGTGATAACCAATCTTCTCGTTTACTCAGGACTCGAACGAATTCAGTCACCTCCTGCTCTTCTTGTGTCCCATTAAAAGCTAAAAAAAAGAAAAATCGCATTGAGACTTCTGTTTCATTGTGATTTTTTGTATATTGTTTTGTCTCTTGTAAAAGAGATTTCTGATATCAATGGTAAAATAAAGAAGGCAGGGGTGCAGGGGCACCCATGGTGGAAAAAAATGCTGCAAAAGTGCCGTATTGGATGCTCCTATGGTAGATAAACATGAATACATAAAGTCACCTAAAGTGCCATCTTGGGTGCCATTCCAGTGGAAAAAACAAGATGCAGTTGCATGTAGGAGCTGCAGATCAAAGATTGTTGTCAAGATAATTCTAGTTATTGTTGGCTAAAGATTGTGTCTGGATTGAATTGTGTACGGATTGTGTTTGACTGAAAAATAGTTCCTGCCACTGAATTTTATTTTATTTTATTTAGAGAATGTCTACAACACAACAGTAGCCTTAATGAACCAGAATGCAAAATGGCCACAACACAAGACTTATCCATGATCATAGGCAATCCCTGATATTTATGAAGCGGTTGGCTGGTTTACACCTGTACACCCACCATTAATTGAGAGCAAGAACTTAGTGAGCGCTTCTAAAAAGTATGTTAACCTTTAAGCTTCAAAAATATGAATTGCATGACCGGCTTGGCCAAAAAGACCTGTCCTGGCATGGCAGTCAAATAGAGACCCTGTCTCTTACGATTTACACATACAGCTAATCACTCGAACATCTGGCATTTGCCAATAAAACGTACAGCGAAAGGCCGTGCAGAACATTTCAGACCGTCCTGCCAACCTGTATACATTTTAACATCAATGTACTGTATACTGTAACAATTTTTCACTCTAAATCACAAAATAAAAAGAAATCACAACTTTTTTTTGCAATTTTCAGTCCCTCGCAACTTCATTGCAACAAAAATACAAACGACATCTGAACTTTTATCGAAATGTTTTACAAAAGCTCCTGTAAAATCTGGTATTTTTGGCCACAACAATCTAAAAAAAAGGCCACGAAATCCTGGAGGGACTGGCTAATTTGAAACAGCAAATACTTAAGCATGTAATGTTTTAATTTAATTGAAGCATGAGGCTGGATTTGTTTACCACACACACTGGTCTCCACTGACTAAATCCTGTGCTTTATAAGTCCACCCTTGACCTCCCCGTAAACTATATCCTTGACATTCCACTTCCGGGATTGCTCCAGTGCCACAGGAGATTCTGCCAGATGCATGTATTTTCGCCAATGTCCGGTACCTTCCTATTTCTTTGTGTTGGCGTTCTAACCTCCGGTGGATTTCTGAGGACTATTGTTAACTGCTCCTCAGATCTCTGTAGGGTAAATCCAGACAGCTAGCTAGACTATCTGTCCAATCGGAGTTCTCTCGCACGACTATTTCACAGCTGCTCCGTGCGAAGCTTAGCGCCGGCCATGATGACTGCGATTGGTTTAAAGAAATGCCAATAAACCAGAACACATTTCCCTCTCATCCTGGAATGCTGTGTGGAGTAGCCTGACCTTCCTCCGCTCCGCAGCATGAGGATGATCTGGCAAAGCGAGACTAACAGTACAGATCCACTTTGGCGACACGACTGAAGCGTGGTGTCGCAACGTCATACATCCATGGTTGATGCTCCACACCCCCCGGCAGCTGATTGGACGAACGCGTGACGTGGGTCTGGCTTCTCGAGAATTTGAACGAAGTGTCATGGCGGCTCGTTGAGAATACGATCTCGTATTTTATGAAAATAATTCACCGAAACGTGTTTCTGAAAACATTTTAAGCAAGAAAATACAGCTGAATCTGTCTTCATTTCAGATTGACAACGGTTAGTTTGAAAGATTTTCGTCTACTTCTACTGGATACAGGGTTCATACGCATTTTAACCAATACTTTTCCATGACTTTTTGGCAAATTTCCATGACTATGTTTTCCTGAAAATGTCAGTCGACATTATACAATAAGAATAAAAATATGTGTTAAAGTTTTCCCCTTAGAGGTTTAACAATGAAATGAATGACAATTCATGTGGTTCATAGTGGGATTCGTTAATATCTCGCCCTGAATAGAACGTTGAGGTTAAGACGACGTGAAATACATTTATTAATCACGTATTATTACGCTGCGTTAAAAAAAAATCCATGACTTTTCCAAACCTTTCTGGGTCTTTTTATGTTTTCAAAACCTTTCCAGGCCTGGAATTAGCATTTTTCAAATTCCATAACTTTTCCAGGTTTTTTCAAAACCTATGAACCCTGTGGATAGTCGCGTCATGTTTAATGGATTCATTTGCATAAAGATGGGCATCGGCCAGCTTTTGGACGCGCAGCATTTTTTGAAATGCAGCGCCGCCTTCCCGGAATGCTTTGTGTGCACGTTGAAGTCGCTTCACGTCACCCATAGGAATAGAGTGGAGCGTGGTGGGACAGAAGCGTCGCACAGAAAAATGGATCACCAGCGTAACCTCCATGTTCTGTAGAACTTAAGACTCAGTAACTCAGACTTTCTTTTAATGGAAAAAATTATTATGTTGCCAGTAAACACGTTGATAATGTAGGAGACAGTAGACAGATAAGGCAACCCGGGAATAACTTTGGTAAAGCCTTGATCACTAAGCCTTGAGGAAGGTACATGTTGTATAACAATTGTTATTGGACTTTTTCATTGACCTACTTTGTAAGACTTATACCCTTGGACCTATCATATTGACTTACTATAATCCTACCTCTGGGCTTTGTACTATTGTTAAGGAACTTCAAATTAACTTTCTGTTAATGTCTTTGGTAATTATATTTTTCCCACTCTTAACCTTGTGGGGAGGCGGGTCTCTCTTTGATTTTCAACTGTTGATGTAGTCCATGGCAATTACATAATGTGTAACCCAATGTCCTGGGAGAGAGAAGGAATGCGAAGAAGTTGTCATATTGACATTGGACCACACACACGCAATCACACAGTGACAAACCCCATCTTAACATCCACAAGCCTGTGAGCTTCACAATATAAACCATAATAGACTGTGTACAATATTTCTCTGGGCTCAGCTTTTTAATACTTATAATAAAAAAAACTACTACTCTAGTTGACTTGCTGAGATAGAGGGAAGATAGATGATCCTGTGTGCAGCGCCACGAGTGATTGTTCTACTCATTTTTTGTAACTAGTGTAGGATTAAAAGAATGAGTGTGTGTGTGTGTGTGTGTGTGTGTGTGTGTGTGTGTGTGTGTTGGGGGGGGGTCATCTCTATGTTTCCTCAGCCCAATGTTCCCTCATTACAATGAAATCCCCCAATCAAAATTAGGTCCCATGTTCCCTCAAGGATCTCCCCCCCCCCCCCCCCAAATTAGGCCCTGTGTTCCATCAGCCCTATGTTTCCTTATTTCTACCAAAAAGGTTTTGTGCTGTAAGAGGGTAGGCCTACTTGGATTATAAAATATATCAAAGCGGTACATTAATGAAAAAAGTTTGAGAACACAAAGGGCTGAAGGAACGTAAGGTTGAGGGAACCAACACATTCTCACTCTCCCATCGCATAAAATACGGGCGCTTGTGCATGTGCCTTTGGCGTTGTTATTGACGCTAAAAGTCTCCTTTAGCGTCATATCCAAACGTGCTGGGTCGGGACTATTGGCGTCACTTTTGACTATGGATCGGGACGTACGTTTAACTGACATGCGGACAAGAACGGGACACGATCCCCGTGTTGTTTGACCCATCCACCCCAACCAACCTCCGTAGACTGTATTTGCGGGCTTTTTATGCTACTCGCTACCGTTGTTGCTTCATGTTGTCATATGTTGTGGTTTTTGTTGGTAGGAGTCTCCTGTTCACCCTCCCAGGCATGTCATAAAGCAGAGCAGGGTGGAGTAAATTAGATGAGGGATGAGGGGGAAGTTGCTGAGTGCCACTGGTTTAATCAGTCTAATTGTTACAACCAGACTCATTTCTACTCTTGTTCCTTCCTCTCCTTTTTTCTTTCTTTCTTTCTATCTCCCCTCTCTCTCCTCATCTTTCCTTGCTATTTTTTCTTCTCTCTCTCTCCCCCCCCCCCCATCTCCTAAATCCTCCTTGTTTTTTCTCCATCTCTCCTATGTCCTCTCCTGCCCTCTCCTAGTCTTTTTTCCTTTTATTTCTCCCCTCCTCTTTTTTCTCCTCCCTCACCTGTCCTTGCTTTTTTTAATCTTCTATCTCTACTCTTCTCTCTCAATTGTTTTTTTAAGTACTATATCTCCACTCCTCTTTAACTCTTCCCAGTCGTATTACCCCAGTGAGATCCATAAAGGGATATGAAATGTGTGATTAGGCTGATGATAATTAAAAGACTAACTCATCATCAAACAGTCATTATGTCTGATTTGCCTTCCTTCCCAGCTGACAGCCTGACACCATCCATCTGGTGTTGATTTAAACATGGCAAAGACAGGGAGGGGAGCTCTCTCTTACCTTCTACTTTTAGTCTTAATTCTACTTTTACCCCAGTTAACCTCCACTCTACTTTAAGTCACTCATCAATTTTAGATTCTTAAGAAAAGTCATGACAATTATCAGATATTAAGAATTCCTAAATTTAAAAAAAGTCTCAACCTTAGTATTGTGTTTATCTCCTTAGTAGCTTCAATTGGTTTCAGTCAGAGTGTGCATAAAGCCACTGTTTTAACCACACCCTCGACCTGGTGCTGTCATATGGCATCAACATTGAAGATTTAATAGTATTTCCACAGAATCCTTTATTATCAGATCATTTCTTAATTACTTTTGAATTCTTATTACCCAACTATACTCCATTAGATAAAAGCTTCTACACTAGACGCCTATCTGACAGTGCTATAGCTAAATTTAAGGAAGATATTCCAACAGCATTTAACTCAATGCTGTGCCTTCATATAACAGAGGACTCTTATGTTAACTTTAATCCCTCCCAAATTGATAATTTTGTAGACGGTGCTATGGCCTCGCTACGGACTCTGTTGCTCCCCTCAAAAAGAAGATGGCGATGCAAAGGAAACTAGGACCTTGGTATAACTCCCAAACTCGCAAATTAAAACAAACCTGGCGAAAACTTGAAAGTAAACGGCGTTCAAGCCAGATGAAACCAATCAGTTAGATAAACTTCAAATATGTATTAAGGACATAGAATCCTGGATAACCTACACTTTCTAATGTTAATCTGAAGTTATTGTGCTTGGCTAAACACCTCCGACCCTCATTATCCAAAGATATAATTACTCTGGATGGCATTGCCCTGGCCTCCAGCACTACTAAATCTAGGAGTTATTTTTGATCAGGATATATCCTTCAACACCCACATAAACACGACACAAAAAATATCAAGAACCGCCTTCCATCTGCATAACATTGCTAAAATTAGACACATCCTGTCTCAAAACGATGCTGAAAAACTAATCCATGCATTTGTTACTTCCAGGCTGGACTACTGGAATTCCTTACTATCAGGTTGCTCAAATAAGTCCCTTAAGACTCTCCAGCTGATCCAGAATGCTGCAGCACGTGTTCTGACAAGAACTAAGAAAAGAGCTTCTTACTTGTGGTTCCTAGAGTCTCTTAAAGTAGAATGGGAGCCAGAGCATTTAGCTATCAGGCTCCTCTCCTGTGGAACCAGCTCCCAGTATGGGTTCAGGAGGCAGACACCGTGTCCACATTTAAGGAGTACATTTAAAACTCTCCTCTTTGATAACGCTTATAGTTAGGGTTGGCCCAGGTTTGCCTCAGACCAGCTCTTAGTTATGCTGCTATAATTTTAGACTGACGGTGGACTTCCTATGACACACTGAGCTCCTCTCTCTCCATCTGTGTGCATTCATGTCCTTTAATGCAGGTTACTAAACTAGCTCCGGGGAATATTGCCCGGAGTCCTTATGCTTTCTCCTCGCCCCTGTCGCACCAAATGCTTGTTTGTGGGAAATTGTGTGGGCTAGACCTACTCTATCTGTAAAGTGTCCTGAGATAACTCCTGTTGTGATTTGACACTATAAATAAAATAGAATTGAAAGACGACGTCGCCGATATAGACCATCATTGAAGTGGCAGCTCCAGGGCTGAACTGTAGTTCACAGCAGGCCTGGTACAAAAACAGTTTAAGTCTCTATAGGTAATTTCCCTCTTCATGAAAACTGCACGGGGGCTTAATTTAGTTTCGAGGCCCGGCTTGTCAGTGCTGATATGGCGGCCACGTCGACGTATCTCTTGGATAGCTATCTTTCTATCTATCTATCTATCTATCTATCTATCTATGGTGATCTATAGTGATCTTAACTAATAGCTGGGGGCGTTTACACAAACAGAAAGGCAGGTGGTGACCTTCATCAGTGCACTCCTTAATTAATGATAACAAGTATTCCAGAAATAAAGGCCTGTCTCCAATACAAACCATTTTCAAACAGATGCCTTAAGTCTCCTGCATTTGAAAATTGACACTGAATCACTTTACAGGAATTCATCGCCACAACTCTAATTCCATGGATACAACTTTGACATTTTTGACTCTGTTCTGGTGTAACTAGTGCTGGGAAAATTCAAAAAACTCAAACTGAACTGATTTTATCATGAGATCAGGTCAACATGAAGGAAGTGTTACGTTTTTTTTTTTTTAACAGTAAGCAACATCGACAGCAAATTCACACTGGAGTGAATCAGCAAAAGGCTCTTTACTAAAATCTGATCAAATACGTATAAACAAACCCTTCTCTCGTAGAAAGAAGTCCGTTTTGAAAAAAAGGCTAAGTGGAAACCAGATAAAGCTAGATATAAAACGCTATGAAAGGGCTTTTAGAAGTGGAACAGAAAATAATCCAATAAATGCATCTCTTTGAAAACATTGTGTTAGAATGCACTGCAGCGTTGATGCAAAGTATTTGTAAAGTATGTAACAGCTCTCCAGTTAGCATTTTGTAACAGGAAAGTTCTTTTCAACAATAACATCTCATCACAGTGATGTCATCAGCCCTGGTGACTCAGCTCCTGAGTTCAACTAAAATAAAATGTAAATAAATAAACCCACATTCTGCAGAACATCAAGCCGATTAAACCAAATATACCTGTGTAATTAAGTAAATTCACTTAGCTAAGGGAATTAACCAGTTTGGATGTTGCTGAAGAGGTCAAATTGAGCATTGATTTTCTTATTATTAAATCGTGGGCAAAGCAGTGGCAATTAATTTGTTCGACTCAATTCTGAAATGGTGCACACAAAGTAATGAAAACGTGGGTATGAATAACATGTATGTGTGTTGCTAAATAAATCAAAGTAAATGTACAGCTGCATTTATATTTGCAAAAAATACAACAGCATCCCAGTGCAGAAAACTGAGGCCTTCATATATCATTTTTCTTCACTACCCCTCTCTTTTCCTTCTTACTTTTTCTCAGAGGTGTAATTCTTTTTTCTTTCAATCCTCCACATTCTGTGTTCTCCTTCAAAACCACCTCCTCCTCTCTCACCACCCCCCTCCTGCTGCTCTTTCTCAGTGAAATTTGGACTGCAGTTTAATAGACACCCATGTTTTAATAAAGTCAGCTGTGACCTGCAGTAGCCCCCTCCTGCTGGACCTCGAGGTTTATTGGAGGAGCGACGGTGGGAAAATGAAAGAAGATGAGATGAGGTTTGAGAAGCGGCGGGTGAGGGGATGACATTGTCATCCTGGAGAAATCTGACAGCTGCATAATCCTTGCCACTACATCTATGAAAGAGTGGGCAGCAAGAGGAGAGAGGGGGAAATGGAGAGCAGGCTTTGGTGTACAATATGTCGCTATATCAGCGTATCTGTGTCCGTTTTCATTACAAGCTCTCACTCTGTGTGTGTGTGTGTGTGTGTGTGTGTGTGTGTGTGTGTGTGTGTGTGTGTGTGTTTTTAACTTACAGACAGCCACAACAATGAAATCACAGACATGGTGGTGGGAACTATGAGGAGGGAGTAGAGTGCATTATGGGTTATATAAACAGAGCTTACATGAACCCACAATATTAAACATCAACATCCTCCATTCTTTACTGCAAATAGCAAACAAATGATCTCCAATAAGGTCACTATTCATACTCTTCTCTAGTACTTCTCCCACCACTTTCTCATAAAACTACAAAGACCAATACAAATCTTGACAACAGCAGTTATTGAGACACACAGGACAAAGTGCGTCCCTCATCCCTTGGCCCTCCAAAGGATCACAAGATAAGCATTCCCTACCAAACAAGAGACATTTTTGTCATCATCCTCTAAATCATCTGGAGTCCAACATCATGTATCAATGCCGTCCAAAACTGCCACTGCTGCCTTTATAAATAAGATGTGGTTAACAACAGGCAAACTAAAGCTACTTGGTCATGGTTTAAAGAAACCGTTGTATTTTGGCAGGAGACGGATTGCAAAAGTATAACATTGAAAGGCATCATCTACTTCTCACAAAACCCCGAATAAACATAAACGTGATTTTTTTTTTTCAGAATAGTATCAGGTGTTTAATATCCTTCAACAGCTGAGAAGGCCGAGCTTTCAGACATTGAACAATAAACCTGTGGCAAAAATGTCTTTAGAAAGAAAGTGTAACGTAAAGAAACAACTAGGATAGGAGCGACTCCGTATTGGGAAGTTCTGCACCATTGGCATGGGTCCCCACCCAAATAACAGATCATTTAAAAACAGGAGAGCCACAAGGTTCTCAGCTTAGTTCTTTTGAACTTGTCCTCTTTACTTTTATTGCTCAGGTGGTCAACACGTGTTGGTAGGAGTACTACAGTTCGTTAGTTAATAACTGTTTTTTTACAGTTACAATTTAGTAAGTAGTTAAATAAACATTTTAAATAATAAAGAATCTTTGGTATGGCTGGACTTCTTGTGTAATACGTCTAAGTATAACCTCAACCCTGTTGCACAATCAAGTTATAGTCATCATTTATATCAGGACAACCTGGGCTATCAGGATATGTATGCTGCAGAGATGTCAAATGAATGTTTAAATTGTTATATGACTATAAATACAAACGAAAAAACTAAACGGAAATGGAATCTCACAGAAATGTATTATAATTACACAGAGAACATAAAAAACTAAACGTTTCGGCTTTTGAAAATTGTTATCCCATGTCTTGCCAATCAGGGGAAACATAAATAAACTATTTAGATTTTTCAGAGCTGTCAGTCAAGGCTACACAATCCAAGAGGGCACCGGCTAATGCAAATACATCGTTTTTTCATACAAAAGATGACTAAATACAGTAAATAGCCGTTCAGTTGTAGATTTATCGCTCTGGAATTACTGGTGCAGGTCTCCAAAGAGTCACCGAAGTTTCAGGCTGGATTACTAAACTTCTGGAAGGGCTACAAAGGCACTGAAGCATTTGTTGTAAAGCTCCAGCTGTTAGCTACAAATCTAAAGGTTTAAAGGTTGCAGAGCAAAGCGGAGATTACGCGAGTTGATTTTTGGATTCAGAATTATTTATTTTACAATGGCATGCTGGATAGATGGATTAAAAAACTCCTGGATGGCCTACAATTGTAAGATAACCTCATTGAAACATATCTATATGAATGTATATCTCAGCTTCTAAACAAAAAAAGTAAGTCTCTACACTGTGCTGATCTGGAGATATTAAATATTACATTAAACACAGTGGTTAGTGCTTACTGTTTACATTACCTCCAGATTAAGATTGAATTTATTAATAATTTTCCATTTTGGAAGGGTGGTGCCCAGAGGTGAATTTAATAGAAGTTAAATTATGTTACTTAGTATAAATACAGATCTTTTCTGAGATCTCAAAGTTAAAAAAAGTGAAAACCTCAGACCTGCAGAGTCTGTGCTGACCCACCCACTCACCGCCTCAACCCCAAGATTACAGTCTGTAAATAGGAAATTCAATACACATCTGCCCTGGTCTCATACAGCCAAGATAATGTAGGCTTATCATTAAGCCAGACCCATCGCTGACATGACTGTTTCCCCCAAACACCCACACTCGGCTCACAACCTGCTGTTACTGCTGTTTCTGATGCTGCCTGGTTATAAATAAATGGCAAGCAGCAGGGGGTGGGGTGGCGAGGCGTCTGTGTGGGCTCAAACAAACATGCGGCAATGTCTGGAAACCGAAACACAAGTAAACACCTTGACAAGTACTTCAAAACTTAGAGGACACAGTACATTTGCATAAACACACATTGACTAACCACTGCCTGCCAGCACAGAGCAAAGCTAACCATGCATGCTCATACAGTCCACACACACTGGGGAAATGATAGTGATCAAAGCAGGCGTCCCACAGAGATTTTTCCAAAATGTGCTTCAAGATGGCAGTGAGCTCCTCCCTCCTCTGATTACCATGAGCTCCCTATAATGACTCTCTTCACCATTTCCTCCAGTGTTTTGAATCCCAGTCACCCTCCCCCCCAGTGCCATTAACCTTTTTTGGGACAAATAATTGTGGGGCTATTAAAGACTTAAACTGAGCTCAAAAAGGCCGTGGCCAGGATAAGCGGGTTTCAGTGAGGGGCTTTAGGGGGCAGTGGGGGCATTTGTAAGGCAAATCCCCTGGTTGAGTTATGTTTTTTTTAGATAATTTTTTGGGCATTTTTAGGCCTTTATTGACAGGACAGCTGAAGGAATGAAAGGGGAGAGAGAGAGGGGGAATGACATGCAGCAAAGGGCCGCAGGTCGATGTCGAAAAACCAGGGCGCCGGAGTTATGTTTGGGGCTTGAATAAAGTACACATTGTGGGTGAGATAGAGAGTGCATAAAAGAATATATTATGAGTTTTATGAGTAAACAAACATTTTCGCAGTCTGATACTTACTGCGACTTTCTTGACTTGCAAAATTATCTTTTAAATTGACGAACATCATAGGTTGTAATCCATCCCATCGCTCAATTCACACAGGATCAACATAATAATTTGTCTCTCCCCGTTGACTACTGTACATATTTTCTTCCGAAATTGGGTCCTATGCTGGTCCACCAGAAGGGGAAGGGCTTTGACTCTCTATTTAGAGACTGAAGAAAACCAGAGTGGTGGAATGGTGTCTTCTTACCACATTTACGACACAACATTTTAATTGCTTAAAATGATTTTTTTTTTTTTTTTTTTAAATATTGCATTTTTTTTTAAATGTTGGCATTCCTGAACGCCATACCAAAGTGAATAGGCCAATTAAAAAATAAAGATGGGGGCATCTGGCTAGCTCATTTGGTAGTGTGTGCGTCCCATATACAGAGGCTCAGTCCTCGCCGTAGCGAGTTCAATTTCGACCTACAGCCCTTTGCTGCATGTCATTCCCTCTCCTTCTCCCCTTTCACGTCTAAGCTGTTCTATCAAATAAAGACCTAAACCCTTTAAGGTTTGCCTGTAAAAAAAGGGTTAAGTAAAATGTAGACTGTGTGGCAGTCCATTCAATCTGTCCATGTCTATGGTTCCTCTGTGTGAATGTTTGTGTATTCCAGGCCTGTGTGTGTAATGTAAACAACAACAACATAGTGAAATTACATTTTTACACTATTAAGGGATTAATAAAGTGCTTCTTCATTAAGCTCAATGAAAAACAATATAGGAGACACACTGAATTCCTTCTCTGCTTTAATACTGAACTATCCCCGTACCAGCCATTAGCTGTCACTTCTGTATCAAGAGCAGTGAGTGCAGCAGTGGGTCTATCACAGCACTCCAACTGCAGTGCAAAAATGTAACATACATGAGCTTAGAAATGAATAAATAAAGAGAGAGATAGAAGCATATGGCGTTATATATGTGCCTCATCTTCAAGTTCTGATAACCTATACTGTCATATTTTGTGCAGAATTGTGCTCATTGTCTTTTGGCAATGTTGGAGGTGGAGATTGTGCACCTTAAAAAGTGTGTTTCCTGTTGTAACTGCAATAGTTAAATAACTGGATTCTCTTAAGTGTGCTTTTCAAAATGTTCTAATTGAGGATTTGTGCAATTGAGAATATCATTTTCTATTTCATTTATGTTGTTATAATAAAATATAACTGTTTGTGCAAAATATATATATATATATACACACACACATATATATATACATATATATATATATATACACATATATATATACATATATATATATATATATACATATATATATATATATACATATATATATATATATATATATACACACACACACACACACACACACACACACACACACACCCCCTTTGCACGTGACGTCATGCTTCACTCGCGAATTATGAACGCCATGACGGACAGCGGAAGAGCTATGCTATAGACGGACGACAAGCTAAACGCGTACGTTTTCGTTCGTGTTTGTGTTCTCTCATTCACAATCTGCAGAGTAATCCTCACCAACACAAACATGTATATGTATTGCCTTTCTGTTTTAAATGAGTGATAAATAAAATTATCCTCAACCAGCTAGCTGCCATGCTAACCAGCTGTTCCTGCTAACAGGATCAACCCGATGATGATCCACGTAACTAGCTAACATCGGTTATTCACTACATATCCAAAAAAGAAGGCCGTTCCCTTGATCATTTAATTTAACACACATACAATAAATATAGGTTCAATTAAAGATGACATGGCACGGAAACTAGCTTCAAAAAGGCAAAAAAAACTGGTTAATTGTGGGTCTGCGGAGCTCCTACCCTGGCTAGCTGACGAGCTAGCTGCAGCTAGCTTTGGACTGCTCGCTAGCTGCTGCCCATCGCATCATAATATCCACCGGTCAAATCTTAACATAGGCTACAGCGACTATAATCACAGATAAGAAGATGGCTAGATGTTACAATTATGTGTGGTTACTACTGATCATAGACACTCCGTGATTTACTGCATGGATTAACGTGTGATAGATAATTAATGACTGCACTTCCCAGAGCTGGGATGTGTTCAGGCATCCCTTAGCTAGGAAGTTGCATTGGCACAACCAGTGAACAACGGTATGTGGGTAGCCACGACCGACCATGTCCTCTAAAAACGTGTTATATAAATCTTTACTTAAGTAAAGAATAGATGTTAATACAAAATAAACCCTAGATTGATGTCTTATCTTTGCCATTATGGAGGTACCTCCCCCCGCCGTTAGCTTAGCATCGCATACCTGTAACCCTGCCAGCTACAAAGAACTGGTAAGCATCCAGACTTTAAAAGTTTTGAGATCAGCACCAGTATATGGGGGTACCCAGTTTACCACATAGTGGTACAGATCAGCACCAGTATATGGGGGTACCCCGTTTACCACATAGTGGTACACATCAGCACCAGTATATGGGGGTACTCCGTTTACCACATAGTGGTACAGATCGTGTGGACTGAAGTCGGGCAGACTCGGTGATTTAATGAGGTCTGTGAAAACGGAGGGAGGAAGAATTAAGGGTCGGAAAAAGCCATAAATACAGTTTATTTAGTGTTATGGATTTCAAACTGATTGAAACTATGAAACTTTCCTGTTGTCTACTACCGTTTAGCCTGTGCTTCCGCCGTCCGTCATGGCGTCGTCACATGTTTGCAAAGGAGATATATATATATATATATATATATATATATATAGATATATATATATATATATATATATATATATATATATATATATATATATATATATATATATATATATATATATATATATATCGTACGTTACTGGATTAAAACATGTTTCATTCAGTAGTTTGCATTATTGACTTACATCACAGAAATGTCATAATATTTGTGTGTATTACAATGCCATTGTTTTGTTTGACTCATATCTCCTTGTGTGACTGTTAGTTTGACTCATCCTTCACAAGCAATCTAACGTTAGAACATTATACGGTCTATGCAGCAGACATGCCATCTGAACAGGCCTCGCAGCGCTGTGGAGATACAGTAGGTCTCGCAATGCAAGACAACGGTATTATGATTAACACAACTATTACAGCATTTCTGTAATATACCGGTAGGTCAATAATAAATACTGTAGAGATCAGTGGTTTCCAACCTTTCTGGTCTGAGGTTCCCCCACAGCCCTGTCAGATGAACTCACATACTATATCCCTACATCAATTCCAAATGTATAGCACTATTTATAATATTAAAGTGGATATTCTCACTTTTTTCATGCAATTGAACGGTCAACATTTAGGTTGGTTTGGTCAGAAATTCTACTAGCTAGGCCTACTACTTGAAGTGCGGCTTAATGTTTCAACAGTCATCCATTACTTTTAGCTAATCATTTGAACTGTTTAGTCAGTACTTTTGGCTATTTATTTATACCATTCATTACTTAGCTATCTGTTCAAACATCTGTGTTGAGCCATTTTAGCTGATATATTGTTTAAATAAATCATAATTTGAATTATTTTGATTAGTTAAGCTACTCCACAATCTTTCCAAGTACCCACTGGCAACAGCAGATACCCCTGGCTGGGGAATCACTGCAGGTGTTGTTTCAAAGACTGTTCCCCCTAGATTTGTGTTTCCTGCTACTAGCGATGTAATTGGAGATGAACAACCAATCAGAACTGACCTTTAATTCTGATTGGTTGGTATGTGGCACACTCTTAACGCTATGAAAATTTGTGCGAGTGTGTCAGAGTTGAGATCACAGAGTGAAGAGGTTGACAGAGAGGGAGATATGACCAGAGAGCAGACAATGAGTTTTTGAGAGGGCACATGAGTAAACTGCGTGAGAGGGGTTATTATTGCACGTTGATATGGATAATAGCAAACATGCAAATACATTTATTGAATAGGTTTTTTTTATATATAAAGCTTTTATTTCTTTACTGTCATACATTAAATCAGAGTAAACCTTTTCTGTTTTAGATCAATACATTTTAACATTTTTTGCATTTGTTAAATGTCAGAATCGAGTGAGGGAGAATCTTTATGTATTTTTTTTATCACTTTCATCAAAGTCAGAAGTATACATACACTTCCTTAGTATTTGGTAGAATTGCCCCAAAACTGTTTGACTTGGACCAAATGTTTTGGGTATCCTTCCACAAGCTTTCTACAATAGTTTGCTGGAATGTTGGCCCACTCCTCTTGACAGAACTGGTGGAACTGGGTCAGGTTTGTAGGCCTTCTTGCTCGCACTCGCCTTTTCAGTGCCGCCCACAAATGTTCTATGGGATTGAGATCAGGGCTTTGTGATGGCCACTCCAATACCTTGACTTTGTTGTCCTTAAGCCACTTTGTAACTAATTTGGAGGTATGCTTGGTGTCATTGTCCATTTGGAAGACCCATTTGCACCCAAGCTTTAACTTCCTGGCTGATGTCTTCAGATGTTGCTTCAATATATCCACAAAGTTCTCTTTTCTCATGATGCCATCCATTTTGTGAAGTGCTTCTGCAGCAAAGCAGCCCCACAACATTATACTACCACCCCCACACTTCAGTTGGGATGGTGTTCTGAGGCTTCAAAGCTTCGTCCTTTTTCCTCCAAATATACCGTTTATCATTATGGCCGAACAGTTCAATTTTTGTTTCATCAGACCACAGGACATGTCTCCAGAAATTAAGATTTTTGTCCCCATGTGCAGTTGCAAACTGTAGTCTGGCTTTTTTATGGTGGTTTTGAAGTAATGGCTTTCTTCTCCCAGAGTAACCTTTTAGCTGATGGTGGTACATGACTCGTTTTACTGTGGATAATGACACTGTCTTACCAGTTTCAGCTAGCATCTTCACAAGGTCTTTTGATGTTGTCCTGGGATTGACTCGCACATTTTGCACCAAAAAACGTTCCTCTCTGGGACTCAGAATCCGTCTCCTTCCTGAGCGGTATGATGGTTGTACATTACCATGTTTTTTATACTTGCGTATTATTGTCTGAACAGATGAACCGTGGGACCTTCAGGCATCTGGAAATTGCACCTAAGGATGAGCCACACTTGTGGAGGTCCACAATTCTTTTCCTGATGTCTTGGTTGATTTCTCTTGATTTTCCCATGATGCCAAAGAAAGAGGCTCTGTGTTTGAGGTGTGCCTTTATATGCATCCACAGGTGTGCCACCAATTAACTCAAATGGAATCAATTAACAGAAGCTTCTTAAGCTCAGAAAGGAATCATCTGGAGTTTTCTTTTTGTTTAAAGACACAAACTTAGTGTATGTATACTTCTGACTTTGATGAAAGTGATAAATAAAATACATAGAAATTCTCCCTTGCTCAATTCTGACATTTAACAAATGCAGAAAATATGTTAATATGTATTGATCTAAAACAGAAAAAGTTTATTCTGATTTAATGCATGACAGTAAAGAAATAAAAATTTGTGTTTTTTTCTGAAGTGTATGTAAATATCTGGTTTCAACTGTGTGTGTGTGTATATATATATATATATATATATATATATATATATATATATATATATATATATATATATGTATATATACATATATATATAAATAATATATAATTTGTCGTGAATTTCTGTTCAAAATGTAATGTGTTTGCAAAATATAGTTCTCTGTGCTAAAAACACAGAATTACTCGCTCAGGAATGAGGCACATATATAACGCCATAAAAGCAGAGGCAGAGAGAAGAAATGACTCATTTCCATGAGAGAAGTTGTATTAACAAGATGAACTGAAGGTTAGCTATTAGCGTCTAGTAGAAAAGACTTGATATTCCAAAGCTGCAAGCCCTGACCAAAAAACCCTCCCGCAGCAGCCACACTAGTAATACAGCTGGCAAATTAAAAGGACACCAGCAGAATTACCAACAGCGCTGTCTGTTATACCTTTGTGGTATAATCTCTCGTAGATCTCAGCTGCTAAGCCTTGTTGTCTGACTGTCAAAGTGTTAATCATCTGTTAGTTTTCATCTATTCATCCTTTCATTTATTTGTGGTTATTTCAATTTAGTAGTGTGTGTATTCTTAGTAGTTAAATACATTCTTAATTTATAAAGAATCTGATTACATGTTCTTGTGTTTTAAGTATACTACGCTGCTGTCCACCTTGTGGACTACTACAACAACAACACTCTGTCCTTCTGTCTCGACCTGCTGGCTCCCATCATTACTAAAACTGTCTCCTTCACACACTCAGTCCGCTGGTACACTCCTGAACTTCGCCAAATGAAGTCCTGCAAACGTCAGCTGGAAAGACTCTACAATAAAACCGGTTTAACAGTTCACCTCCACGCATACACAGACTACCTTCACCAATACAAAAACGCCCTAAACAGTGCCCGGTCCTACTACCACTCACAGCTCATACACTCCGGCTCCAACAACCCAAGACTCTCTTCTCAGACTTCTAAAAACCCCTGACAACATTTCTACAACCTTCACAATGGATAAATGCAACTCTTTTCAAATCTCTCTCAATCCAAAATCAACACCATTTACAACAACTTGACCACCTCCCCTGCTCCTTCAACCACCACACCTGTCTTCCCCCCTCCAAGTCACTCTCATTTCTCTCTGCTGTCCCCTGTGGAGCTTTCACATTTCACCACAGGTATGAACAGCTCCACCTGCAGCCTTGATCCCATCAGCTTTCATTTAGACCTGTCTAACATCCATTGCCCCGCTCATCACTACAATCATCAATTCCTCTCTCAGTTCCGGATCAGTCCCCACAACACTCAAGCTTGCATCAGTCACCCCCATCTTCAAGAAACCTGGTCTCAACCCGGACACCATGTCCAACTTCCGACCCATATCCAACCTCCCCTTCCTATCAAAAATTCTGGAACGTGTTGTCGCTGCTCAAATTCAAACCCACCTCTACTCCAATAACCTGTTTGAACCATTTCAGTCTGGATTCCGCTCACAACTGAAACAGCCCTCCTCAAAGTCACCAATGACCTCTCCCTCTCCTCTGACTCTGGCCACCTCACCATTCTTATCATGCTTGACCTCACTGCAGCCTTCGACACCGTCAACCACTCCATCATCCTGTCCCGACTGGAAACCTACTACAGCATCACTGGCACCGCACTCTCCTGGTCCCCCAAGGTCCGGTGCTTGGTCCTCTCCTTTTCATCCTTTCATCCACTCGGAAATATCATACGCAAACATGGCCTTCACTTCCACTGCTATGATGATGTCCAGATCTACATTTCTACCAAATCCATCACCACAGCTACATCCTCCACCCTGACCAACTGCCTCACCGATATTCAAACCTGGATGCAAAACAACTTCCTCCAACTCAACTACAATAAATCCGACTTGATCATCATCGGCCTGAAATCCCTCATTAAGAACACCCATAACTTCAGTCTCCCTGTCAACAACTCCACCCTGTCTCCATCCCCACACATCCGTAACCTGGGAGTCATCTTCGACAGCAACCTCCCTTTTTCCTCACTTGTTCCTTCAGAACCTCCACGGGCTCCTTGTTTCCCAACGCATCCAGTTTAAAGTCCTCCTCCTCACCCACAAAGCCCTCAATAACGAGGCTCCTTCCCACCTCACAGACCTGCTCCACCGCCACAATCCCTCCAAGTTACCTCCTCTGACGCAAACCTCCTCTCGACACCACTCAGGACCAAGCACCATACCTGAGGCGATCATTTCACCATTGCAGCCCCCTCCCTCTGGAACTCCCTACTAGGGCTGGGCGATATATCGATATTAAAAATATATCGATATATTTTTAAATGTGATATGGAATTAGACCATATCACATATATCGATATAGTTCAAATTTGCGCTGTGATCCTTGCTCCAAGCAAGCTGCTGACCCGGCGGAGCTCTCTGCACTGCTCCCCCTGCCCCCTCCCCTCTTTCATGCACATAGGGGGGGGAGGGGCAGGAACAGACACTCAGCCACTCTTCAACAAACATGGAGGAAGCAACAACGTCTGCGGAGGAGGAATTGGTTAGTAAAAGAAAAAGCAGTGGCTCAGTAATTTGGAGATGGTTCGGATTCAAAGTATCAGAAGAGCAACAAAATCACGTTATATGTAGGGAGTGCCATAAACAAGTTACAGCCAGGGGTGGAAGCACTACAAATCTTTTTCACCACCTTAAACATGGCACAAACTGCAATACCAAGAGAGTGTGAAACTGCGCACTGCAGAAGCCCCAGCCATCGACAACCCGAAAAAGCTCCAGCCCCAAAACAAAGCTCACTGCAAACTTCATTTTCCTGCAGTGTGCCTTATGAAAAGAAAAGTGACAAGTGGTGTACTATAACTAAAGCGGTGTCCTATCACATTGCTAAAGATATGGTCCCTGTTGCAACTGTGGAACAAGTCGGATTCAAAAAGCTACTGAAAACTATGGACCCGAGATATGAGTTTCCCAGCTACTTTGCAAGAGAAGCACTGCCACAAATGTACACTGAAGTCAGGCAGAGCCTTGCTGACCGGCTCGCTAACATGACCCATTTTGCGTTGACCAGCGATATGTGGTCGAGCAGGACGTGTGAGCCTTACATGAGCTTGACAGTTCACTTCATTCAAGACTGGGAGATGAAAACAGCGTGTCTCCAAACAAGTTATTTCCCCCAGGATCACACCAGTGAGCATATAGCTGAGGCCCTGCAGGACGCAATTGCAAGCTGGAAACTCCAAGAAAAGCATCTGCTATAACAACCGACAATGGGAGCAACATCGTCAAAGCGGTTGAGCTGAACGAGTGGCTGAGGATACAGTGCTTTGGTCACAGACTACACTTGGCTATTGGTGAGTGCAGTGTTGTAAGGAGTATTGAGAAATTTTACTTTAAACAAAAACATATTAAAATGTTATTTTTTCCTTATTTTCCTTTGTGTGTCTGTCTGCAACTTTGTGTTTTATGCTGCTGTCTTGGCCAGGTCTCCGTTGAAAAATTGATTGTTAAATAGATTAATAAAACACAAAACTTAAAGTGCTAAAAGTAAAATCACTTACAATACAGAATGGTAGATTTCAGAACCATATTTATTAGGTTATTGGATAAGAATTAGTGATGCATTGATGTGTTTACCACTTTAATGTTACAGCTGGTAAAGACGAGGTAATTATGACTTTAAAATGCTGGTTAGCCTGTTGATATCATCAAGGTAACATATTTAGCTATTATATATTTTTTCCTCTGGAGTGAAAGAGCAAACTGCAAAGTAACTAGAAACTAATGTTGACACGTTGTGGAGTGGAGTAGAAATATAAAAGTAGTATTAAAAAATAGCATAAATACTAAGTACAAGAACGAAACATGAGTAAATGTGCATACAGTATAGTCATTTATAAATTATACAAAAAATACATAAAAATCACTTACAGGATTACAATTCTGAAAATAAATGAATCTAATATTTGATATTCATGATTAGGACTGGTTTTGATTAAAAAAATAAACTATGAAACGAGAAAATAATGTAGAATATTTCTAAAGCTTGATTTTATAAAGCACTTAGTTGTATGAGTGTGTTAAAGTGAAATCAGAGTCAAATGTCTCGCATAAGCACATTTGTTTAATAGTTTATGATTCTGACAGGACATGACATGCGTGACAAGCGCGTCACCCGGGCCATTTCTCTGTGCAAGAGAATTGTAAGCCGTTTTTCGTACAGCTGGAAGAAAAGGAGACATCTTGCTGAAGTCCAGATTCAGCTGGGTCTGCCAAGTCACCAACTCAACACTGAGTCTGCCACACGCTGGGGATCAAGGCAGCAGATGATAGAGAGTCCTGGAGCAGGAAGGAGCACTGGCCAAAGTCCTGTCTAATGACAAAAATACCATGCACCTTGTCCCTACCTGGCAGGACGTAGAGGTCCTAGAAGCAGTCCAAAAGGTTCTGAAACCTCTCCAGGACTTAGTACGTGACTCTATCATATGTGAAACCTGTGCTGCACCTTTTTAACGAAACTCTCCTGGCATGTGAAGAGGGTGATACCGAGCTTTGCAAATCGATCAAGACCAGCATTGTTGAGTACCTCAACAGCAAGTATTCTGACCCAGCCACTACTGACCTATTGGAGATAGGAAGAGTTTCATTTGTGGATCCACGGTTCAGGGCCACCTACATCCCAAGTGAAAAAGTTGATGCATTGAAGCACAGAGCTGTCTTGAAGGTGGAGACGCTACTAGCTGATCAGAGCAGCTGTCAACCGCCTTAGCTACGTGTGCCCACTGTGCCTGAGCCTGCAGATGGAGAGGCAGCAGTAGCACCAAAAGCTAAGACACTGGTAAGCTTCCTCAAGCAGCGCACAACCACCACCACTGCACCAACCAAGAGGGGGGCTATTGAAAATTAACTGTCAAGTTACTTGCAGTCAGCAAGTGTGGAGAGTGACACCGATCCCCTCAAGTGGTGGAAGGATCATGAAGTTGTCTTTCCAGCTCTGAGCCACCTGGCAAAAAAAGTATCTTTTGGTACCAGCTACCAGTTCACCCTCCGAAAGGGTTTTCAGCTGCAGTGGCAATATGGTGACCTGCCACAGAGCATCTCTGAAGCCGGATGCCATTGACAGGCTGGTGTTTCTCGCACAAAAATCTTTAAACGAAGGAGGACACGCTTATCGGTCTTCTAATGTCTACCTCAAGACAGCATTACTGTTTATCAAAGTAAAACAAGAGGGAATGTTTGAGTTGATAGTCTGTTTGTTGTGCAGCTGGTTGAGACTGTTGAGATAAGAAATTGAGGTAACAAAAAGGAAAAGGTAATCTCAAGCTGAGGTTTAAAAAAAATGTTTTCTTAAAATGAGCACTTTTTGTTCTTTTATATATAAATGCTGCCCTTACTAGGGTTTGTCATATTTTATTCTTTTGTAATGTTCATTATTTGCATCTGTGGATTTGTTAGAAAGGAGAAGAAAATCTGTAATTTGATTTAAATAAGCCATTTTTTTTAAGTATTTGGCATTTGTCTTATTTACAACACAACATACAAAAACAAAGAACAAGGGGCACTATATATTGTACAACAACAAAATTAAGTATTAAAATTGTTCCGCTTCTTTATATGCAAACCATTTTGTCCAGCGCTTATATTATATATTATATGTCCTTTGATATGTAGAAAGTATGTCATCTTCTCCATTGAGTGCATCTCCTCCACTATTTCTTTCCATTGTTCAGTCCGAGGTGGATCAATCCTTAACCAAGACCGATTGATAGCTTTTTTACATGCAATCATTAGAATTTTAAAAAGATAAATGTTGTCTTTTGGACCACCTCACCAGGTAGTAGACCTAACAAGAAAATCTTAGGGTCTTTAGGGATGACATAACCCATTATCCTCACAGTAATTAAAAAGATACTCTCCCAGAATTGTTCTAACTTTGAGCACGTCCAAAATATATGGGAGTGATTGGCGTTCCGATGTCCACACTGACGCCAGCATTGCTGTTGTTCACCCCTTTGGTTATTAATAATGAGGTGTAATGAAAAATCTGACCAGACTCTTCCACCCAAATTCCCTAGTAGACGTCTGTTGTGTCTCACACATCGAAAGCCAATCACCCTTTGACGCTTCCATACACAGCTCCTTTTCCCATTTCGACTTAATATACAAGGTATTATTCCCATTTTGTTTCTGCAGTGCTTTATACAATTTAGAGAGTTTACTTGGCAGGAGCTTATAAGCATTAATAAAAACTAACAATGTCATTGCCTTCAGGAGAAATACCATTTCTTATTTCACTGTTATAGAAATGTCTCACTTGAAAATATTTGAATAGATCTCTGTTCTCTAGTTTGTATCGACTCTTGAGTTGTTCGAATGTCTTAAAAGGTGTTGCCTTCTACAAACTGACACAGGGCCATGAGGCCTTGATCTTTCCAACTTGAGAATGCAGAGTCTATTTTACCTAGTCGAAAACTCGGGTTGCAGGAGGGCCAGATCAAAAGTTTAATATCATTAGCCAATTTGTACTCATTTACAACCTCTTTCCAAGTTAATAGCGTATCTTCAACTATATGATTCCCATCTTTGTTTGTGATAACTTTACCTCCTAGACGGGTTTGAGGTTGGCTCTGTCTCTGAGACATTTCAATCAGTCTCCATCGAGCCTCGATTTCTGGGGAACACCAATAAACCATATATCTCATTTGAGATGCGTAGTAATATTCCTTCAGATTTGGGAGGGCTAAACCGCCATGATCTTTATCGATCTGAAGTGTCCTAAATTTTATCCTTGGTCTAGCCCCTGACCAAATAAATCATGATATTAGCCAGTCCCAAGCGTTAAAGTGTGAGTCAGCAATCCTGATAGGCAATGACATGAAAAGATACAAAAATCTGGGAAGCAGATTCATTTTCACCATTTCCAATCTAGCAATGAAGTCTAGCGCCCAGCGCTTCATATCTTTTTGTATTGAGTCAATAACTTTTTCAAAATTCAAACTGAACAAATCATCTAGATCTTGGGAGATAAAGACATCTAGATACTTTAACTTTTTAGCTTCCCATTTAAGTTTATAATTGTGTCGTATGGATTTACTGGGGGAGTAGTTAATGGTCAGGACTTGTGTTTTGGTAATGTTTAGGTGATAACCAGATAGCTGACCAAACTGTCAGAGTTCTCATAAGTTTAGGGAGGCTTACAACTGGATTTTGGAGGTAGGTGATATCTTTTAATAAGCCATTTATAGTTGTCAAACTAAAAAAATGTTGATATTGTACTTTTCACATATAAATATATTTATTTCATAAAAAGATTGGCCTATTTTATAGGCTATTTTTATTTAAGATATTGGTTTATTTAAATGTGCACTTTATGGAGCTTTGATTTCAAAAAAGGTACTCCTGTTCTACAGTATTTGTTTACATTTTATTGTTATTTCAACAGCTGAGCATTTAATCATGAACCAGGTGAAGAAACCTGTTTATTATTTATTCATTTGATTTTGCAACTGTTCACTGAAATAGCCGGTATCAATAAAACTACTTGTTGAAACATGTCGTATTTGACTTTGACTGAACATTTGCAGGTGAGGATGGACTCAATGATGGCTGTGTAGAAGTGAACCATCATTGTCTTTGATAGGTTGAACTTCTTAAGCTACATCCTCTGCTGGGCTTTTTTGATGAAGGAGCTGCTGTTTTGATGATATAGCCAACTGTCAATTTACCCTGCAGAGATCTGAGGATCAGTTAATCATAGTACTCATAAATTGACTGGAGTTTAGAATGCCTACACAAAAGAAAGTGGAAGGTGAGACATCCAGCCGAAAATAAGGGACATCCGGCTGATCTCCCAGCAGCACTGGAGCAATCCCCTAAATGAATCGTCGTCAATACAGACTACCTTTAATAAACTGTATTTGGGGAGTTCATGTCTGAGGTTACCTTTGTTGGTCACCTAGGACAATAAGGGAATCCAGCTTATTCCGCTCCACATACAGTAGCTGGTCGGTGAGCATGTGCTGTGCTTCCTGAGTTCATCTACCAACCCTTATAGAACTGGCTCAGGTTTGCCTTACACCAGCTCTTAATTATGCTGTTATAGTTTTAGACTGCTGGGGGACTTCCTTTGACACACTGAGCTCCTCTCTCCTCTCTCTTTCCATCTGTGTGCACTGATGTCCCAGAAATGCTTGTTACTAACTTAGCTCTGGGGAGCTTATTCCCCGGAGTCCTTATGTTTCTTGCCCCGCAGTTTTCAGTGGATTAGCAAAATCATGGTTGCAGCTGTAGCTGTGGTCCTGCTCCATGCCCTGCTATGCCCTGCTACAACCTGCTATGCCCTGCAGTGCCCTGCTACGCCATGAACTACTACAACTACTATTTCTAATCGTAGTTCCATTATCTTTATTGTGACTATAATTGCCACTGTCCACCATACCTCCAACTGGCACCGTCAGACACCACCTACCAGGTTCCTGGGTCTGTCCGAGGTTTCTGCCTAAAAGTGAGTTTTGCTGTAAAAGGTGCCACCTGCTCATCAGATAAACACTCACACACACCTACACTCCGATGGCGCAGCATCGGAAGCAATTCGGGGTTCAGTGTCTTGCCCAAGGACACTTCAACATGGGACTGCACCAACCACCAACCTTCCGATTGGCAGGCGACCGCTCTACCACTGAGCCACAGCAGTGGCACACAGTGTGGTCTAGACCTACTCTATCTGTAAAGTATCTTGAGATAACTCCTGTTATGATTTGATACTATAAATAAAATTGAAATATCTTGACCTCATGTTTTTAACTGAAACCTGGTTAGACTATAATAACAGTGATGCTGTTCTTATAGAGTCAGCTCCCCCTAACTTCAATTTTATGAGTGAGAATAGAGCGAATAAGAAAGGAGGTGGAGTCGCGATTTTGTTTAATGACTCGTTCCAATGTACTCAAATATCTTATGGAAGCTTTGCTTCTTTTGAATATATGACTCTTCAGCTAAGGTCCCCATCTCGACCTATATTTCTAATTATCTACAGGCCACCTAAATACTGTACATCCTTCTTTGACGACTTTAGTGAACTGCTGTCTATAATCTGTATTAACTTGTGTAGTTATTACTGGTGATTTCAACATTCATGTTGACAACCCCCAGGACAGTGGGACCAAAGAACTGTGTTGTATTTTTGAGAACTATGGACTGACTCAGCATGTGACGGCGCCCACACACACACACACCACAAGGGGCAAACTCTGGACTTGATTATCTCGAAGGGTTTGAACATTTCCAAGGTTGTGGTGCCTGATGCTGCTCTCTCTGATCATTCCTGTGTTTTCTTTAATGGCACTATCTCTGTGCACAAAAGTGTCCAAACAAAGTTAATAAGAAAATGGTATATCACTGACAACACCAGTGAAACATTCATTCAGCTTTTCTCCTCCACACCCGCCCTCTCTGGGGTCTCAGTCACTGAGCTTGTAGACAATTTCAATTGTAAAACTACAAATGTTATTGATGCCATTGCTCCCATTAAGGTAAAAACTGTCTCTGATAAGAAAAGATCTCCATGGAGAAATGCCATACTGGTAAGAACAGAAAAAAAAGTGTAGAAAAGCAGAACGCAGGGGGCGAAAAACTAATCTCCAGTTCCACTACAACACCTATAAATAGAGACTTTATATTTATAATTTGGAACTGAGGAATGCAAGGCGGTCCTTCTTCTCGGACATTATTGCCAAAAACAATAACTCACGTGCATTGTTTGCTACTGTCGATAGGTTAAAAAACCCTCCAGTACCAGTAGCATCTCAACTTTTATCTACCAAGGCCTGCAATGAGTTTGCCATCTTTTTCAAAGACAAAATTCTGAAAATTAAACAATCAGTGCTTCCATATCGAGTACAGGGTATGTATTGTCACAGTGTCCAGGCAAAACATATGCCAATATGACCCAATTTCATACGATCAACCGTAAAAACCTGGAGGACATTATACAACATCTGAAAACCTCCTCCTGCTGCCTTGATATTCTACCAACGGGCCTTTTCAAAAATGTTTCCAATTGTTTGGCTACTGATCTCCTACAGATTGTAAACACGTCTCTTTTCTCAGGTATCTTCCCACAGGCCCTGAAAACTGCAGTCATTAAGCCACTCTTAAAAAAAGAACAATCTAGACACGTCACTAATGAGCAACTATAGGCCGATATCAAACCTTCCATTTTTAAGTAAAATCATTGAAAAAACGGTTTCTCAACAACTCACCCTTTTCTTATCACTAAACAACCGTTTTGATGCCTTCCAGTCGGGTTTTCAACCACACCACAGCACTGAGACAGCTCTTGTTAAAGTCTTTAATGACATCCACTTAAACACAGATAGTGGCAAAATTTCAGTCTTGGTATTACTTGATCTCAGTGCTGCATTTGATACGGTCGACCATGACATATTACTAGACCGATTGGAAAACTAGGTTGGCATTTCTGGCTCAGTACTAAAGTGGTTTGAGTCTTATTTAAAGAATAGGGACTACTTTGTGTCTATAGGGAATTATACATCTGAGCATACAAATATGACGTGCGGAGTTACCCAAGGCTCCGTTCTGGGGCCTCTCCTGTTTAACATCTACATGTCTCCACTGGCTCAAATTATGGAAAACAATAAAATAAGTTACCATAGTTATGCGGATGACACAAATTTATATACCCTTATCGCCAGGGGACTATAGTCCAATACAACAACTGACTAAGTGTATTGAACAAATTAATGACTGGATGTGCCAGAACTTTCTTAAATTAAATGAAAAAACTGAGGTGGTTGTTTTTGGAGCAAAGGAGGAACGATTAAAAGTCAGTACTCAGCTTCAAACGATAATGTTAAAAACAGACAAAGCCAGAAATCTTGGTGTAGTCATGGACTCAGACCTGAATTTTAACAGCCACATTAAGACAATTACAAAGTCAGCCTATTACCACCTTAAAATATATCAAGGGTTAAAGGACTTATGTCTCAGCAGGATTTGGAAAAACTTGTCCATGCTTTTATCTTCAGTAGACTTGACTACTGTAACGGTGTCTTCACAGGTCTCCCTAAAAATCAGACAGCTGCAGCTGATTCAGAACGCTGCTGCTCGAGTCCTCACTAAGACCAAGAGACTGGATCACATCACTCCAGTTCTGAAGTCTCTACACTGGCTTCCAGTGCCTCAAAGAATTAATTTAAAAATACTTTTGCTGGTTTATAAATCACTAAACGGTTTAGGGCCAAAATACATTTCTGATCTGCTGCTACACTATGAACCACCCAGAACTCTCAGGTCGTCTGGGACAGGCCTGCTTGTTGTCCCCAGAGTCAGAACTAAACAGGGGGAAGCAGCATTTAGTTTTATAGCATTATGCTCCACATATCTGGAACAAACTCCCAGAAAACTGCAGGTCTGCTGCAACTCTCAGTTCTTTTAAATCAAGACTGAAGACCTATCTTTTTGATGTTGCCTTTCTTTAAATAAGCATTGTTGACACTGTATAACAATCTATATAAACATAAAGAGAAATTCCTATAACAAATAGAATTGAATTTATGATTATTCCGGTGACATTCTTTTGCAGTAACGGACATATCTCTGATTATTTCTCTGATGCAGGCATGACAGTAGTTGACAGAAGAGACAGACGTTGGGCTGGTCAAAAAGTTAGTCGAAGTAACTAACTAATTTAGGCAGAAGGCCTAAAAAGAAAAAAATAGTCTATAAACACTCTGAGCGAGTTCTTGACTATTTAGAGACCGACT